>NW_026781862.1:917500-1188910 GCF_031769215.1 Ylistrum balloti | reverse complement strand
CTGTAATAAACCTAATTACATGTTTATCCAAAAACTCTAGCCACACAGTCAATGTAATTATGAGCCTGTGAATGCAACTGGATACTTTTTTTGCTTTAGGCGTACTAATGTCATTTGTGAAAATAAAATGCTGGAAAACGTCTTATCTGTTTTATAAGCAAAACTCTTTCACAATATTAAGAAAAAGATGGCGTGAAATATTTGGAAATTCGCGTTCGGGTTTGAAGATATACATTGCAATCAACGGGCCTTGTGATTTGCATTGACCTCTTTGATTCAATTTATTATCAACAGAAATACCCTTGGTAAATATAGATATCAAATTGTTGTTTCAATGGAAGTATAATTTACATGAATTAACGGTGTAAGCCATCTCCAACTATAATTCCATAAAATATTAATTTTTTTAAAATTGTAATACATGTAAATACATGTAAAGTGCAACTTCACATAGACAACAGCTTGAAAGTTGTGTATGAGTTCGGAATTTGTAGATCCGGTACCACCACCGCCTTTTATTTCTAGATTCATTCTCAATGTCAAAACGAACTGCTGTTTTGTGTCTATACGAATATTCGTTTAGAGATATATGAAAGTTTGGATTGACCGGAAATAGGGTATTTTTTAATATAGAACTAATTTGAACGATATATGTATTACATTTTTGTCTCGTTAGTCTTATATATAAAAAAGATATGTGGTTGATATGAAAAAATAGACTAAATGAGGGCACTTAATATGACGATTTGTAGATTGTTTTGCTTGAGGAATACAATTTGTGACTGTATATTTGACGTCAGGATTCGGTTAAAAGCCTCAACAATTTCAATGGTTTCTTCTGGTGATACGGAATATATTTTAAGCATATTTCTGGCAGTCTTTGCATGTATTTCCTCCAGAAACCAGGTACTTGAAATATATGAATCCAACGCCAAGAAGAATTATCCCAAAACATAATGCTCTAAAGTGCCTGTTAGATTTTTTGGGATGTATGACACAGATAATTACGAACAAAAATAATTTTGACCAGTTTGTTTATCTTTCAACTATGTAGTTGGACAGCTTTGAGAACCAATCTTCAAAGCGTATTGATTCATTTCAAAAACTCTCTTATTAGAAAAGTGCAAAAAGTTCAGTAGATTGAAATTGATCTAGTACTTCTAGATGTACAAATACTGTTTGTGGAAAAGTTTGAATAAATTGACATCTTTCTGGTATTTTTAATATTTAGATGTACAAAGACTTTATCATTTGCAGGTAAAATTCATACTAGAGCAACATTTGTTCATCAACATAATTATATATCACATAAAAATCAAATCGGACTTTTAATAAGTTTCGGAACAAGAACCTGGTGTACAATTTCATTATTTGTATATTGATCATTGCAGAGTTTTAGGTTGAATGCAAACTTCATTGCAGATCCAAACCTTTCTTACATGTCATTTAGCAAGTAATTATCAAGTGGTTTATCTGCAATAACAGAATGGTCACATAAGGATAATACTTACCACACACTGCTAGAACGAAACAGGTAAGAGTGTTCATGCTGACTGAGAAACACGTCGTCGTTAGATAATAAGTCGTAATGCAACGACTGCATCTGCCTTGTCTTTTATACCTTTATGTTGACCGAAATACGTGGCAAGGCAAGCTGTTCTTGTGCACGAAAATCCCAAGTCCCATTTTGTGACCTTGGTCAGAGCTCATGCATGTTCATGTGATTAGAATACTAGGTAAGATATCCAAGTCAAACATTCAAAACACTGAATCATGTAATGATTAACTATTGAATACACTCCATTCTTTAATTATGGTGAGAAAATTCAATAAAGCATCAGGTGTTGTTTTAGTAGTAGTTTTAGAGTTACGTATATCTTCAGACAGGACCTCATACTGTCCTCATATTAACTGTATGTGTACTTTAGTATTTGTACGTGATACCATCTATGCCCACTAATGGACGAACAGCTTCAGTGTACTCAGTTGCTACCTTCCCGTGTATCTTTTACAATAAAGGTAAATCACCAAAATGAAAACTTATTGGTTTTACCTTGGTTCATTCTTCTTCTTCTTCTTCTTCTTCTTCTTCTTCTTCCATGTTGACCGCTTATTCATATTTATATCAGTGTATTTTAAATAGGAAATGACATTTTTAAGAATCCTAATATTGGACAAGTGGTCGCGGTGAACAAAAAATGTGTTCTGGGATAGGACTTTGATAGATAATTTGGTATTCACCAGTTTCAAAAGAAAACATAAGACTTGAGGAAAAACAAGTAAATAAATATGAAACAAGATTAAAAATAGAAAGTGCTACAGCAGAGCTTAAAACCTATAGCCATAACCGAGTTTCTTGTTAGTTTATTAACCGTTTTGCTCATTAGTACTTAAACAGCTAACCTATGTATTGTATGTAATCCGGTATTAGGATCTGTTCTTGTGAAGAGTCAAAAATTTTCTTCATCCTCGACACTCCATGGGTTACGATCAATTGCGCTTTCTGCAACCCTGGAGCATGTCATAGCATAATTGATGGCACAATCGAAATAATTTGATTGGTTTCAGGAGGAAAAGATGACAAATCACAGGCTGATACGCTTCTTTTGAAGATTACAAAGGAGCGACAACCAACTTCAAAGCCATTACAATATACCGTTATTTTACGTCGAGATTCGTTTGATATACATCAAAAATTAAACTAGTCTATTTGTGTTGTCCACAAGGGGTCACACATGGAGCATGCAATTTTGCCATAAAAGGTTCTAGGGATGCAGTAAGCGAAAGCGATCTTAACCACTGGAGTGTCGATGATGAAGAAAGAGAAAGCTAAATAGCTGGACTACTGACAAGCAAAACTGGGGTCAACATTTGGCCTCCGAATAGTTTTCTATTATATTTTCGGCATATGTAGACACATGAAAATAACCTGCAACCGCTGAAATGATTAGTCATTATAACTACTTATAGTCATATTGGACCTCCTTGTATAACACCAGGTTGAGTGACAGAGTACCCTTACATAAAGACAAGTACTTGCTACATGAGAATTTTAAATGAAAATATTTTTTTACCAGCCTAAAGTACATAAAATGTCCGTTATTTTAATACCACATATGTAATATTGGCATAAAAAATGTAAGCATATTGATAACTTTGATTTTAAAAAATGCAAAATTTTCACAAAATAGAGAATATATCTATATATGTTGTCTATTGAATGAATTTTACGTGATTCCAAAACCTGTAAAATATATTTTTAGCGATTTAAACATAATTGCATATTGCATAATTTGCCATCATCATGAAAATTTAATTTTCGTTGTTTTTTGTGTCGAATACTGCTATTTTTTCCAGTTTTGTGTAGTACCAAAGCACATTAAGTATTTTTTTTATTTGTTTTAAAATTTAATTCAATGCAGTTGTGAACGAGATAGCAAATACATCTTCAGAACAATGTGTATCTGACGGGCATTATAGACAAGGTAATAAATGTTTGGTGAAGGAGACTGAAATACCGACAAGAAATAGACGTACACAGAAATTAACAACTGTAGAAGAGAAGTGCAACCTAGAGCAGCACCTCATAACAGACAATAATATAATGTATTCAAATATAGATATATCCCTAAGTACTAATGAATCAATCAACAACAATTTGTGGGCACTGAACAACAACAATTTTGGATTCAGTCCGAATATTTAACATTCGATAAGATGTTTAGTGTTTATCAACATTTTATGTGCGAGTAGTGTTCATCCTGTCATTACATTATCTGTTGCATTCTTTGGTGTTCTTTGTTGTATTTTATATGCACTCAGTGCTAATCAGTTCATAATCTGATCTTAAGCATTCTTTTGATGCAGGGGAATCAATTTTGTATAAACAGTATAAACTTAACCCCCTTGGAAGTAGCAGTGGGGTCCAATAGGGGAAGTCTAGAAAATTCTTTAAAATCCAATTCCTCCTGTACGAATGGTGGGATTTTGCATTTTTTGCATTTTTCGGTTGAAGGGAACCAGTTTTGCCCACATTTTATCTGAAATATTATTTCTGGAAGGAGAAACATTTCTGTATCAATGAAGGATCTTTGGCAGGAGGGATGGGGCTCAGGTGGGGAAATATAAGTTGTTAAAAAATTTTACCATGTCTTTTTACAAGTTTTGTGAGAAGAAATTTTTATGAATAATGAATCTGACTTCTGTTTGACCATAAGCCCAGGACTAAATAGGGAGATTATTTCAGAAATTTCAGAAAACAAGGAGCAAAACACCAGATCATTAAACAAATCAAGGAAACCAAGGTGTTGGCTCTACCTTAGCCTTGTTAAATCCAATCTTGTATTAAAAGGTGTTATTCTCTTGTGTGTCTTTTGTACAATTTTTATGAATGATGTGGAACTACCAACTTGAAAAAGGCAGCCAGTGCAACATAGCAATAAGGAATTCTACGACTCTAAAGACTCGGAACAAGCCGACTTAATTTGAATAAAAAAAGATTCAATTTTGTGTCTTAAATAGCATGACATTTCACTACTATAGAGGTAAATCCCAGTTTATATGGCTATTCACCAATACTACGAATGTCCCTCAGAGGTCAGGTCAGTCAAAAGTCCCTTACCAGTGAAACTTGAGGGGGAAAGGGGATAGATTCCCCTGTTAAAGTCCGTCCATCTCCTTTGTCTCTGACAAATTTTGTCAACGCTTTAATAACATCATTACTGAAGGACTTTTCATGAAACCCTAGACGATTATTAAGCATTAAAATGCTTTTAACAAGTTTGAGTTTCAGAGTTGTTAGAACAGTGTCAATTTAAGTGTTATCGTTTGAATTGCAGAGTTGGGACGTTTGGTCAATGTCAAGGGCATTGTTAGTATTTCTTAGAAAATTGTCAGTGTTCTAATGTTTTCATTCCTTGAGAAATTCTCAACAAACTTCACACTCTTAAAAAGCATCAAAATGCCTTGAATAAGTTTGAGATTCAGAGGTTGCTTAATGTCAAGATTACAGTCACTTTTATGAGAAAACCATTGTCAGTGCTCTAGCATCTTCATTTCTTAAGAAATTCTCATTGAGCTTCACAAACACATAAAATATCACATTATCTTGGACGAGGACCATTTTCATGGTTGTTTGGTCAAGGCCTATGTCGGTGGTGCTATTTTTAGAAAATTGTTGTCAGATCTCAAACGGCTTCACTCCTTGAGGATCCCTTGTTGGGTCAGGGTCACTGTTACTTATTTTAGAAGTCTGACAGCTTCATTCTTTTTTGGATTTGGAATTAAAGGTAACAAAGAAATGTCTGTCAGATCAGCTTTGTTGGGTCAGGTCTCTTTTTAATTTTAAGTCATCTGACAGAACGCTCGCTGTTCACCGTCCATAATCATATTAATTAAAGCCTTACTCCTGCACAACGTCAAGGCGGTTATCAACCAAATTTGGTCTTAAACATCATTGGGGGTTGGGGATCATTTTTCTAATTCAGAAATCTGGGAAAGGAAAGGTAGCCAACAAAGTATTTTTGATTTTCGACCTTGTCAAGACTTTGACACGGCAGCCAGGGAGGCCATTCTAAAACATGATTGCGCAGTCATGATTTTCCTGTGCAATACCTTTTTACACTTACATACTTCTCACCAAAACTACCATCTGCATCATGGAAACAGCTTTTTAGTAAGAGTTCATTCAAAGTAGAAAAAATAACCCTTCTTCCTGCTGAAAGTTTTGTAGTAAGATGACCGTTAAGGCCCATGGACCTCTTGTTTTTCATATATCTATAATCTCGAGTTGAATTCTCAGTCTCCAATTTCTTTATGGAAATGACAGTGGACGATTGTCTTTCTCTTGAATACCAAACAAAACCTGACAGGTGTATCTGTGAAGCTAATCACTCAAAAACCCTTACCCAAGTTTAATTTGTAAGCGATAAGTGAGAGGGTTCTTACTATTGGAAAGATTCATACAATTACTGGCCAGTAGACGAAAAATCAGACGAAGTGCACATATAATTTAACTCTTTTATTGAATCAATTACATGCAAGACAACCAACTCATCGTCAATGCTGCTAGCTAGACGTTTATCTGCAAGAATAGAAATAAATTAAAATGAAAATACGGCTCGTTTCAGAAAATATGTCCAACATTTTTATCTACATTTTTTATATGTATATATGTATATATATCTATTTTTTTGATTATTTTTTTTTTTTTTTTTTTTGCAAAAAATCAATTATATGAAATAAAAAATCAAAGAGAATATATGTCATCATAACTTGCTAAGATATAATTAGGACGAAATCTGCCATGTATGACCATTATGACGTCATTTGGGACATCATCAAAAAATCAGGTTTCAGGGAATTTTGTCAAAATTAATGTAATTCATATTGTTGTGAAATATTCTTCTTCCGGATGCCACATCTTTTAACTAGAAATGAGATTTTATCTCCAGGTTTTGATAACATGGAACAATTACGGACAGAAAAAAAGGACTCATCTGGATGAACAAAATTTAAGAAATTATGGAAGCGTAATGAAAGACTTGGAGGCATATTTTGTTTCCCATATGAATGCATATACAATCAAACTCTGATGAAGCCGACTTTACGCATGATTGGCGTAAAACGTAATTCTGGGAAACAGAAATCCATTACATAAACGTTTTGGAAGCACATACAAAGTAGTTCTGGAATTATTGGACATTCTTTTATGAAGCGGATGACGAGACAACAACTATTGAAATCTAGGCGTGATTTGACAATGATAAAAAAATTTGTTGCTGAACTAATACGAATAAGGATCAATATGAATGAAGTGTGGTTTCGGCGATACTGGCGCGCTGGAGGAAACAGGAGTACCCAATTAAACCCACGTGGTCGTGCAGGTTACCCCAAAGCTTTTTCACGTCCGTTCCGAGAATCGAACCCCGAACTGCTAGGTGTAAGGCGAGTTCAGCACCACTGCGCCACCCAGATGATGAAGGTTTCTCGTCTCCGTAACTCTGCCCGCCACCCGACTGCCCGAGATCTTTATACCACTACCCTACCCAGATGATGATGAAGGTCTCTCGTCTCTGTGACTCTGCCCGCCATCCGACCACCCGAAATCTTTATACCACTGCACTCTTACATTGAATGACCCCCACCCTTGCCCGAGTTACATCCGTTAGATTTTTTTCTGTGGGTGTACCTAGGCATTTTGTCTACTCTTCCCTTACAAATGACATTGACGAGCTGGAACTGGTAATTAGTGGAGATACCGGAAAGATTTCAAGTCGGACATAAACAGGTAAAATACATAGAAAGGGTTAATTAGTGTTGCAGCAGAAAGATGGTCTTTGGGGTGTTTTTTCTTTCGATAACATCGTAAAAATGACATTTTTTGTTAGGAAAATGTAAGACGTTTGTTACGGATATCTCAAACATATGAAAATTATCTGTATTATTGCATCTAAAGTTACATACTAATATAATTGTGCGTATGGTCTATTTTACATGTCAACAATTTATTTTCATGCATTTCCAATTTTGAACATCATTAAACAATATACTCAGGACCAACCTGTATGAAAAACGGTTATTTAAATAAAATGGATATGTAACGCTGTACATTACAAGTATCAAGATCTTCATGTCGTAATAAAATTCAAAGCAGCCTTCGAGACTGAAGAAATATACATTAGGTGCTAGAATACCTTGTTTTTTATCCTTGGTGATGATTTTGTCCTGGTTGGTGATGGCCCTGAGGGTGGTTGTGTCCTGTGCCCTCACATACACATCGATTGTCAGTACAATGACGGTGCTCAGTTGGGCAATGTAGAATGTTAGCGTTATCACAGTTGTCCTTGGTTTGACAATCTACAAAGACAAACAAACGATAATAACAATAATGCTGTATCATATATCTGATATCTTGGATTTCTTTTATATTTTACAAGATAATTTACATGCTATAATGTAAAATGACTCATATAATTTAGTGAAACACAAGGTCAACATTATACTTGAAATGAAGTTAATGCTGGTTTGATATATACATTAGAATTTGACTTTACATATATATAACGGTATTTCCCCCTTTTTGACATAAATGGCTCTATTATAATAGTATGTACGCTAAGGTCGAAAATAGTGTGACGAGATGCCAAACATATTAAAGACCAAAGAAATACACAAGATACTAACAAGGTACTGTAATCACTTCGGCAACAAATCCAATTAATGTTATAATGAACTGCGTGCAATTTTAAAAACCAATTAATCGTGTAAAGAACTTTCCACATCTCGCATTGAATTAAGTATTTCACGAGGTGTTCTCATTAAACTAACAATTTACTGACGGTAGATCTTCAGCTAACATCTAATACTCTATAATCTGAACTCTTCTTCAAGAGATATAACAACAAGTATCCTTTAATGAAGGAAATTCTGTGTAAACATAGATCTCATTAACCCTCATCCTAAATCAATCGCCTTCTGTTTCAAACATCCTTTAATGAAAGCAACTCAACTTGTTTTGTAAATCATGGATCTGCAAGGAGCATGGCCTAATATGGAAAATAGAGTTAAAAGTTTCTCTCAGGTATTTTTGGTCAAATTTTAAAAGTTATAAACTTTCTTATATTTTTTATTTTTTGTTGTGGGGGGGAGGGGGTGTAATATGTTCGATAATGAAATGTGTTGAGTAAAAGCTTAAATATCTAGGCAAGCGAAAAAGACCAATTGGACCTGATATTGTTTCCTTTGTAAATCTGTATACGGTTGTACTGAGTATGAATTAAAAACAACAGGAAACACTGACGTCCTAACTGCGAAGTGATAGAATGTAATGACTAAGTTCAAACCTAACAAGATTTTCAAGTGTTTATAGAAATACCAAACAATGAAACATCTACTAAAATATGAAGTCTTAAGGTGTGAATATAACTTACGAAGATCATGATCGTTGCCAACGATGCAAGTACATAAATGAGTTCCCTGTATATTAACACATTTTGGGCTTCCATTTTGACATGTTGTTGCGGTGCAGTCATCGTGGATGTCACAGGTTTCACTGACCACTAAGGCAGCTGTAATTATTGAATAGATACTGGAGTAATAGTAAAACAAAAGAGGTTAGTGTTTATTATATGGTGAGGTATGATTGGTGAAACGGAATAACACGTGACGGTAAAATCCACGTGTCTTACTGTGAATGTTTGTTAACAAGATCAATTAAAAACAAAGATGGCCGTAGTTACATGTGCAAATAAGGATCTTAAACAACACTTAAAAGAAAATTATATGAACAAGTAAATCCACTAATACAACTTGTATCATTCTCACGTGTTATGCTTTGTTAACGTAAAACGATATAATTAAATCCATATATTTTCGCTCGTAACAATAACTATGTGACATGTATGTTAATGGAAGGTCCCATTGTTTTTCCAGTAATTTGAAACATGCCGCATTTATTTTGGGATTGCCCCTGCTTGTGATTGGTAGATTTGATTTTTTTTGTTTTATTTATTACTGTACATATTATTGTATAAGCGCACCCTAAATTCGATACTTTAGGAAACGAGACTGATGATCAATAAACTACACGACGTAGCAATTGATGACGGACACTTTCAACGTGATTTTCATTCTACGTCTATACAAAAAAATAATGGAAAATTATGGGTTGTAATAAGAAACTTGAGTTTTTTTTGTTGAAAATGATTACCATTGTGCTGTAATAAACCTAATTACATGTTTATCCAAAAACTCTAGCCACACAGTCAATGTAATTATGAGCCTGTGAATGCAACTGGATACTTTTTTTGCTTTAGGCGTACTAATGTCATTTGTGAAAATAAAATGCTGGAAAACGTCTTATCTGTTTTATAAGCAAAACTCTTTCACAATATTAAGAAAAAGATGGCGTGAAATATTTGGAAATTCGCGTTCGGGTTTGAAGATATACATTGCAATCAACGGGCCTTGTGATTTGCATTGACCTCTTTGATTCAATTTATTATCAACAGAAATACCCTTGGTAAATATAGATATCAAATTGTTGTTTCAATGGAAGTATAATTTACATGAATTAACGGTGTAAGCCATCTCCAACTATAATTCCATAAAATATTAATTTTTTTAAAATTGTAATACATGTAAATACATGTAAAGTGCAACTTCACATAGACAACAGCTTGAAAGTTGTGTATGAGTTCGGAATTTGTAGATCCGGTACCACCACCGCCTTTTATTTCTAGATTCATTCTCAATGTCAAAACGAACTGCTGTTTTGTGTCTATACGAATATTCGTTTAGAGATATATGAAAGTTTGGATTGACCGGAAATAGGGTATTTTTTAATATAGAACTAATTTGAACGATATATGTATTACATTTTTGTCTCGTTAGTCTTATATATAAAAAAAAATATGTGGTTGATATGAAAAAATAGACTAAATGAGGGCACTTAATATGACGATTTGTAGATTGTTTTGCTTGAGGAATACAATTTGTGACTGTATATTTGACGTCAGGATTCGGTTAAAAGCCTCAACAATTTCAATGGTTTCTTCTGGTGATACGGAATATATTTTAAGCATATTTCTGGCAGTCTTTGCATGTATTTCCTCCAGAAACCAGGTACTTGAAATATATGAATCCAACGCCAAGAAGAATTATCCCAAAACATAATGCTCTAAAGTGCCTGTTAGATTTTTTGGGATGTATGACACAGATAATTACGAACAAAAATAATTTTGACCAGCTTGTTTATCTTTCAACTATGTAGTTGGAGAGCTTTGAGAACCAATCTTCAAAGCGTATTGATTCATTTCAAAAACTCTCTTATTAGAAAAGTGCAAAAAGTTCAGTAGATTGAAATTGATCTAGTACTTCTAGATGTACAAATACTGTTTGTGGAAAAGTTTGAATAAATTGACATCTTTCTGGTATTTTTAATATTTAGATGTACAAAGACTTTATCATTTGCAGGTAAAATTCATACTAGAGCAACATTTGTTCATCAACATAATTATATATCACATAAAAATCAAATCGGACTTTTAATAAGTTTCGGAACAAGAACCTGGTGTACAATTTCATTATTTGTATATTGATCATTGCAGAGTTTTAGGTTGAATGCAAACTTCATTGCAGATCCAAACCTTTCTTACATGTCATTTAGCAAGTAATTATCAAGTGGTTTATCTGCAATAACAGAATGGTCACATAAGGATAATACTTACCACACACTGCTAGAACGAAACAGGTAAGAGTGTTCATGCTGACTGAGAAACACGTCGTCGTTAGATAATAAGTCGTAATGCAACGACTGCATCTGCCTTGTCTTTTATACCTTTATGTTGACCGAAATACGTGGCAAGGCAAGCTGTTCTTGTGCACGAAAATCCCAAGTCCCATTTTGTGACCTTGGTCAGAGCTCATGCATGTTCATGTGATTAGAATACTAGGTAAGATATCCAAGTCAAACATTCAAAACACTGAATCATGTAATGATTAACTATTGAATACACTCCATTCTTTAATTATGGTGAGAAAATTCAATAAAGCATCAGGTGTTGTTTTAGTAGTAGTTTTAGAGTTACGTATATCTTCAGACAGGACCTCATACTGTCCTCATATTAACTGTATGTGTACTTTAGTATTTGTACGTGATACCATCTATGCCCACTAATGGACGAACAGCTTCAGTGTACTCAGTTGCTACCTTCCCGTGTATCTTTTACAATAAAGGTAAATCACCAAAATGAAAACTTATTGGTTTTACCTTGGTTCATTCTTCGTTTCTTCTTCTTCTTCTTCTTCTTCTTCTTCTTCTTCTTCTTCTTCTTCTTCTTCTTCTCCCATGTTGACCGCTTATTCATATTTATATCAGTGTATTTTAAATAGGAAATGACATTTTTAAGAATCCTAATATTGGACAAGTGGTCGCGGTGAACAAAAAATGTGTTCTGGGATAGGACTTTGATAGATAATTTGGTATTCACCAGTTTCAAAATAAAACATAAGACTTGAGGAAAAACAAGTAAATAAATATGAAACAAGATCAAAAAAAAAAACAGAAAATAGAAAGTGTCACAGCAGAGCTTAAAACCTATAGCCATAACCGAGTTTCTTGTTAGTTTATTAACCTTTTGCTCATTAGTACTTAAGCAGCTAACCTATATATTGTATGTAATCCGGTATTAGGATCTGTTCTTGTGAAGAGTCAAAAATTTTCTTCATCCTCGACACTCCATGGGTTACGATCACTTCCGCTTTCTGCAACCCTGGAGCATGTCATAGCATAATTGAAGGCACAATCGAAATAATTTGATTGGTTTCAGGAGGAAAAGATGACAAATCACAGGCTGATACGATTCTTTTGAAGATTACAAAGGAGCGACAACCAACTTCAAAGCCATTACAATATACCGTTATTTTACGTCGAGATTCGTTTGATATACATCAAAACTTAAACTAGTCTTTTTGTGTTGTCCACAAGGGGTCACACATGGAGCATGCAATTTAGCCATAAAAGGTTCTAGGGATGCAGTAAGCGAAAGCGATCTTAACCCCTGGAGTGTCGAGGATGAAGAAAGAGAAAGCTAAATAGCACAGGAAAATAACCTGCAACCGCTTAAATGATTAGTCATTATAACTACTTATAGTCATATTGGACCTCCTTGTATAACACCAGGTTGAGTGACAAAGTACCCTTACATAAAGACAAGTACTTGCTACATGAGAATTTTAAATGAAAATATTTTATACAAGCCTAATGTACATAAAATGTCCGTTATTTTAATACCACATATGTTATATTGGCATAAAAAAAATGTAAGCATATTGATAACTTTGATTTAATAAAAATGCAAAATTTTCACAAAATATATCAATGTTTGTCAATATATTGCAATATATATGTTGCTATATGAATAAATTTTAAGCGATTTCAAAACCTGTAAAATATATTTTTAGCAATTTAAACATGCTTATTGCATAATTTGCCGTATTCATGAAAATTTAATTTTCGTTGTGTTTTGTGTCAAATACTGCTATATTTTCCAGTTTTGTGTAGTATCAAAGCACATTAAGTATTTTGTATTTTTAAGTTAAATTCAATAAGTTTAACTTAACATCGTGTTTTCTGTACTAGAAAGATATCCTCTAAAGAACAACTGACAGTTTAGTTTGTAAAAACTTAACAATGATTAGATAATCAGTATTACTGACACCATGTTATCGTCATTCCACTTTCCTTCGTTTATCATTAAACATAACAATTATGGATATGAATTAGTTAGATATTCTTATCAATAATTACTAAATGAGGCCAGAAATGATAACCTTGTCTGACACCTGAATGTGCAAGTACGTGAATTTCCTTAAACATATAAAGGTATTACTAAAAAGTATTCATACCATGTTTGCTAAGTATCTATAGACAATTACATAGACAAAGTTACACTTATGTCAGACATTCTGTATTAAATTCAGATAACTGCACCCATCAAGTTTACTAATAATCATGTCAGACGTTTACATAGGTCGTGGTTGCAAAACCAGATTGAAAGATTTATCTCAAGGCGCCCGAGCTCAAGTAAGATATGTATATTTACCCGAGTATAACTGGCTGTACCAGCTGCTGACTGCTGGAATCATTAGCATAACAGAAGAAAGCATATTATGTGGAAAGTGCTACAAGCGGTACATTAAGCATTTGTATGAACCTTCTGGTATGAGCACTCCAGATGACCTGGCCAATGATGCAGATGATGCTTACACTGATTTCATGTCATCCAACCAACTACCAATAATCTCTGTTGAGAAATTATTTCATGGTGGCAATTCACATAAAAGATGTATCATATGTGTGCCAAGACAAATTTGATATTTTTCCATTTTCTATGGTGTCCTCCTGATACTCGTGTTTGACCATGTAATTGGTGACTTTCTGAATGATTCTTTGCCACTAGATCTGCAAACAAGGGAACCATTAGCTCTTCATCTTCAAGAAAGAGATAATCTGGTTATCAATGACCTTCTTGAACTATGCCATTTCCTTTCTGCTGGTACTCCAACCAACACAGGCATAGATGTAGACCATCTCAGAAATGCAGAATTCATAGCATGGACTGGTTACACACTTGAACAAATGCAGCAAATCCATAGCATTTGCTCCTCATACATCAATAGAGGATCATGTTCCTCTACATTCCATGCTTTGTTTCTTTTTTGGGGTAAACTAAAGCCCAATATTTCATGGTCTCTGCTTGGTGTTTTGTGTGGTCTGACAAAAAAGTATGTGTCTCACACATTTCATAGTGTCTTAAAAGCCTTGAGCCAGACTATTGTGCCCCGTTTCCTTGGTCCAAGACACATTATCTCCGAGAACGCTAAGTGCAACAACACTGCCTGTACAAAGTAACTGTAATCCTTGATGGTACCTATATTTATGTCCAAAAAAGTACTGATCACCTCCTTCAAAGATCCTCATACTGTGGACAAAAGAAGCACAACTATGTTAAATTCATGAGCATTGTCTTTCTAGATGGTTATGTATTAGACACTATTGGGCCTTTTTATGGCAATGAAAATGATGCAAATATCTTGACAAACATTCTATGAACAGTTGAGAACCTGACCTTGTGGCTCAGTGAAGATGACAATGTGATTGTTGACCAAGGGTTTAGGGATGTGTTGGAGCTGCTGTGAGGTTCAGAGTTTTCTGTGTACATGCCTTCCTATCTTCTGTCAGGTCAGACACAGCATGATACGCTTACTGCCAACGAGGACCGTCAGTGTACTAAATCGAGATGGGTTGTGGAGAGTTACCATGGTCGACTGAAACAGTGGAAACTGTTCAGAGAACAGCTCAGTTCAAACTACTTCCTTATTGTCATAGAGGAACTGGTTAAAGTAGCTACTGCTTCCTTGAATGCTGTACGTGGACCAATTTATGTGTCCACACTAGAGAGTGACTTTAGGAATTGTTGCCTTGCTGAGCGAATGCAATCCCGTTTGGCTCTGCCCAACACCTTGGCCTCAAGGGTTGCGGATGAACCTAACTTTTCTTGGCGCAACAAGGCCAACTGGGTGAAACTTGATGCCTGTTCAATAGTTTCCAGTACTGGATATGTAATATTTAGAAACAGTAACCTGCGGATCATACCAGTTGAAAGTAAGCACCCAGATATATTGCTGAGCATCTGACTCCTGCTGGAGACTTTGAAGTTTGGGTCTATCAGCATGATGAAAATCTTCTGCGAGGCCAAATCCATTTAAGGCACAAATCACAGTCAAAATACAATGTTTGGATTGCGTTTGACAGAAATGATCAAGATGACCCTGTCAAAGATTACTACTGTGTCTGTCCAGCGGGCAAGGGAACCGTTGGAATGAGTGTACTTGTTGCGTGCATTTTGTATTTCTTCGGCCATATTCGGCATCAAGACCAAACTAACCCAGTCCATGCAACACTCAAGTTCAAACAAGCAATCACTTGAGCAGTTCTGCTAATCTAAAACGCAATGTACTGTGCTGCAACCTGCACATATTCTCTTATCAGCTTCTTAAATTGTCACAAATTATGGATCGGAACTGACAAAGGCAAAACCCGTCACTATTACTGTACATAATCTATCAAATAAGGTCACTTTATTGACCTTCATCAAAATATTTGTATAAAGCTGCTAACTAAATCTTCAAATTGTGAAACTTGCACAAAATGTCTTTTTATTTTAACAAATTTCATCTGTGTGACCTTGAACAGAGGTCAAGTTCGGCAAAGTTAACCAAACTAATACAAATTGACATGAACAACCACCTTGTCAAATAGCAAGCCCTACAGATTTTTGGTCATTAAGCTGTCACTATTAAAAGAAAATAAAAAAAAATATTTGTTTCTTGGTTTTTAAGCAAATGTGTAAAATGATAAATTTGCCAGTTTTCATTTTTACCCGGAATCCTCCTTTTGAAAGATATCATCTGTGGCCAACTTTTAAGCAACTATGAAAAATAGACTGGTTTCGGAAGTATGAAAATTGTCCAAAACAGTACTTTTCTCAAAAGTAATGGCTTTTTTATATAAATTTTGACTGCATTTTTCAATATAAAAGAAACGTGTCTCCTGAAATAGTGTGATATGTGGTATCAACATGTTGGTTGGTACAATGTGCACACATTAATGACATAGTTTTATTGGAATTAACTCATAATAATGCACTAGAAGGAATTACATAACAACTACTTTAACACCCACCAAGGTGTTAGTCAATGAGCTCCCAAGAAATCAATTCCGAGACTAACTTTTCCCTATTTAAGCTTCGGATACACATGGTTATCATATTTTGAAATTCCAAGTGGGGACCGATGCTAATGTTAAATTCAAATATATGTTGACCTCACCATTCAATGCTCTCAATGAGGATTTGTTTGCCATGTTGCTGATATACAATTTACTTTCTAGACTTCAATCCCATCCAAGTGATACCGTAATGTCAGTATCCACATTTATTATTATGTTGTTATTGATATTTACATTTTTATTAATTACGTGTATTTTATAACATGATAAAAATAACATGAAAATATCAATAACAACATAACAAATGTGAATATTGACATTACATTTTCAATTTAGAGACATTTCAGTCTACGTCGACCAGTAATCGCGATCCTCAGAGTGAATAAACAGAATGGTTTTCAGCTCTGTGAAATCATTTTCACGGGGTGTCTATTTCATAACGGGCACTAAGCTTGAGATGCTGCAGCTATTGTTAAATGTTTTCTTAATTCTTGTGAACTTGTCTTGGTCTTGTTATGTTGCCCTGTTGTCTGACAGAACTAGCGCATTTTTGTCTATGTCCGACACCTGCATGACTGTCTATCTGGTCTAGCGTATGTACTTCAGAGGTCAGTTACCTTGCTCTAGTAGTCTAGAATATCTACTTCAGAGGCCAGTTATCTTAGTCTAGTGAAGACAGGTTTAGCTGTTGAGATGAATTATTTCCTACTTCAAGCAAGGCTAGTTCGGGAACTGTCAACGGTCTCCGTAACAATTAGAACAAGTAATGTATCAATAGTGCCGACATTTATACTTTTTATTGTATCTTAGACAAAGTAGCTGGTGAAGTATTAATTGTGATAAAATTAAAACTAATGTATCTCAAACACAGTAGTCTGTGATAATTTCATATTGACAACTTTTATACCTACTAAAGTAACACAGTAGTTGGTAATAATTTCATTGTTTCATTATTACATCTTTATAGCTAATGTAGTTTCGATAGCAGCCATCAAAATATCGAATACATGATATTTCTAGTCAAGATCTACTTAGGTTGTTATACATGTATGACCAGACGGAGATTACTTAGGGAAAAGTCAAATAAAAGTCAATATGACATATGATTTAAAAATACGTTTCCGGAAATCACATCTTTTCATATCAGCACGTCGGCATATTGCCGAACTTAAAACCAAGATATGTAACTAGAGTGTGTGGCTTACAAATTTTACAGCTTTATCTCCTAAAGACATTCCACATTACTCAATAACAAACACAGGTAATGTTCGTAGTTACAACTTGCCTTTTTCTCGATATTGTTGTTTTTGCCAAGTTTAAACGTAGGTCCAAGGACTGTTCGAAAGACTTACAAGGGAATCGTACCTTTCAATACTAATTAATAATAAGACACATTACACTCATATGAACAATTAGATACCATCGTACTGCTGTTACATCATTCTAGGATTGGGCAGTGTTGCTTTAGGCGACTGGTGAGGTGCATTAACCCTACATTTAAAAAAAGGCATACCCATTACCTATTTCCAATGAATATCAAATACATGTGTATATATAGTCTGAACCTTGCCACTATTCGCTTTTCACCTACCAGTCAAGGGTTCGATTATCAGAACGGACGTGAAAAGGTATACGTTCACCTGTCCAACCACGTGAGTTTTCCCCGGGTACTCCGGTTTCCTTTCACAATAAAACCCCTCCCGTTGCGATATAATTTGTTTCGCAATTGTTGTAAAAAAGATTTTGTTTATACTTGTTATTTTATGCATTAAAACGCAATATGCAAGGCAAACTTTACCCAAACCATGCAATCATTCTTTTTCACAACAGGTACACATACCATAAATTTAGGGAAAGTTCTTGCCTTTTTTTATATGTATATTTGCTTTTGAAATTCAGATCATGAAACTACATTTAATCTGTTGAAAATCAAGTATGAATTTAAAATTGGGACGCAAAGACATTGCGGAACACACGTGCTATCCAATGTTATAGTCATCAAAATTTCAATAAACACTACAAATGCCTTCATCAGAAGGATATCGGATAGAAATTGTTTCATTTTGTTTTGGAGCCATGTGTTTTTTTTTCACATTGTTCTCATTTCAGGTCTACAGCAGCAACAAACTTATTTTTGGTTCGTTCGTTCTCACAAACACCACGCCTGCCGGCAACCATCTGATTCACATATCTATCAGTCATGAATATGGGACACTCTGCTGAAACATAGCAGCTGTTAGATAAAATCAACCTGGCTCTGAGATATTTGTCAGTTGAACTGAATTCTCAGTAACGATCACATTGGTTCAAATTTGCAATCTTAAGGTTGTAAATCGGCCTATATTTACATTACTTCAATATGTGTGCGGATATTGATAAGAAACCTATTCATAAGATAGCATGTTCTTTCTAGATTAGAAGAAGCACTAGGGCCATAATTGTGGGCAACAAATATCAACACAAACATCTAGGATTCGTACTGAGTAGTGACGGAACAGGGAATTAACATGTAGAAGAAATTATTATAAGGACATCTAAATATATAGCAACTTTAATTAATTCTGAACATATACACTTTGGAAAAATGTATCTCGCATACATAAGGCCATTATTAGAATACGCTTGCGAAGTATGGGATAATTGTGGAGTTATTGTGTCACCAAATATCGAATAAAATCCAATTAGAGGCAGTCCGAATTGTGACTGGTTTACCCATATATACTAGATCTGGCTTGCTATTAAGAGAAACGGGTTGGGAAGAACTTAAATTAAGACATCAACATCGAAAGTTATTAATTTTTATACTGTAATTAACGGCACTGCACCATTTTTGCTCACTGATTTTCTTCCTGAACATATTGGCAATCTCACTAGGTATAAATTAAGAAACGCAGATCAGTTACGACAGCCAACTTACCGTCTTCAATCTATGTGTAACTCATTTCCCCTTCTACAACTGAACTCTGGAATGGAAAAGGTGAGTCTTTAAAAACTTTTGGTTCACTGAATTTGTTTAAAACCAAACTTTGTATAAGAAGCACCAATAAGCTTCAATCGTGCTTCTTGTCCTGCTAAAGTATAAAAGAAATGATCTATACCTCGAGCTCTGTTTGCTCTAAATGCCAAGAAAAGAATACCAAACAATCAAGTTGGCTGTAAAATCTTGGCATACCCGTTTTTAGAATAGGGAAGCCGTTTATTTTTACCTAATTTCATTAACATGTATATATAAAAATTTCATAATAACATACTTGGAGCAAAGGTGAACGAAACTACGCCATACTGACCTAGAAGGCCAGATGCCACCCTGGTATCATATGGTCCTCGTCAGCTAAATATTCTTCATTGTCGTTTGTGAAATAGAGCAAGCTCACTCAATTATGACCTATTCAGAGCCAATCTTACTTCTGTCTGACATCGACAGAAATCAAAACAAATAAATTAAAATTACATGGCCCCAGTAAATTTATAAATTTTAAATATATTGAAATTATATTTCTTTCTTGTTTTTTTTCCTCGTAAAATTCTATACGATATGACGCGTAAATATGAACAATCCATAGAAATTTCCCGTATCTGATATCCAGGATCAAAAATAAATGTCAGAAAGCGAATTTTCTTTCCACGCAGGATTATAAATAGAACATAATCAATGTGTCACAAAAAGGACTTCATTAATTCATTTGCGACAGTAAATACGATTACAACTAACAAACACCAACATGTTAGAAAAATTGCTTTCTGAATGTTCTTCGCCGACACACGCCGTATTGCTACATTCCCATATAAAAACAAGGTAAACAACAACAGAACAACAGCAAACACGTCCAGCTTCATATCATACAAAGAAATGTGTTTCATTGAGATCATTATGACGACCTTAAATCTTCGACATGCATCTCTCAAAACCCCGTATTTGTGAGCTTGTCGGTTGCCGATATCTTAAACGATAATGATATTGTGAATAGTTACTCGAATATCGAAAGCACCGAGACATGTTCACTACATATCGCTACACTGCGTTTAAATTACAGAGTATGTTAACGTGTATTCATATGTGCACTGATATAGTGTGCCTTAGTTTATCTGTTCTGCGCATGACTAATACAATACAGACAAGAATTTTGTAGAATCCTTGCCATGTGTGAGCGGGTTGAGGAATCGGACTCGGAGGGTAATACACTAAAAACTAAGAAATATGAAGGAAAACTTTATGTCAGTATCATTCCCGGAAACATCAAGGATCATTTTGAGAGTCTGCAACAGATGGAGGTTCGGAAGGATGACACGTTCATTCTCTCCTACCCAAAGTCAGGTATGTACACTTGCAAACTACATGGGCAACTTGACTGTTATTTCTTGTTTCATATCCGTGTTACCGAGTTTTGAAAGACAGAAACATTTAAAAAATTACTAAAATATACACCATGAACACAACTAGTGTCTATATCTAATGTTTGACCTAAACATTAATTTTGATAAGAAGCGATGGAAGTGGCCTTCAGTAACAAAATGCCAACAGAAATTCATTTTTACTTGTCATTATGATTATGGTTGGAAGATTGTACAAAAGGCACAATAGTGAATAGCATTTTTATACAAATTCGATGTATTAAATCTAACATATGGATGATAAAGAATATTGGAAGATAATTAATAGCAATTGCAATTGTATTTATTAACCCCACCCCCTCCTGAAAATCGATATAGATTATTGCATGGACAAATACTGTAAAATGAATATTTTTAAAGCATTTTAATGTTGGACCGTATTGTGATTTGTTGAATTTTAAGACATAGTTTAAATATCAATCAAAATACTAAGCCGAAATGCATTATATAACAGAATGTGTCTTTCAGGTTCTTTCATAACTTAAAATCCCGGACCTGCAATGTTAGCCTATTGTTATGGTTATGAGCTACACAATAATGCGGTTTGGGTCATGATATTAAATACATCAGAGAGAATATACACGCATGCTATATCTATTACACGTGAATAAATATCAACTCCTAAAGTCAAAGTCGAGATGGGATCACGTTACAGAATAAAATGAAATGCAATTATTCTTATATACACTCACATGTTCATGTATACAAATTTGATAAGAATTGAAAAAGAGCAGTAACCGTTATGCATGGATTCAGATATGTGTCTGACCTAGACCTACAGGGCTGTATACGTTTGTCGCTAAAACCGGATACACGGGTGATAGAGTTTGAATCAGTGGCATGTTATGTAATCACACACGTTTATTTCCGATAATGTGATACTCGGTTGATTTCA
Source organism: Ylistrum balloti (assembly GCF_031769215.1). Classification (NCBI taxonomy): domain Eukaryota; kingdom Metazoa; phylum Mollusca; class Bivalvia; order Pectinida; family Pectinidae; genus Ylistrum; species Ylistrum balloti. Next base: position 1,167,332 of record NW_026781862.1, on the reverse strand, counting down.
TGACAGCAGTAAGTGGGTAATTTACTCAGCACAGTAAACGTTATTCGGAATAACGAATAACTTCTTAACTTTACTTTAACTTTGAAGTAAAATATGCATCAGTATAACAACTCTTGTTGATTACTTCTAGGATGACGTCACCAAATTTAATTTTATTGAAGGCTAGAATCAATCAATTGACAATTTATTGATCTATAAATTGAGCAAGACAAGCGAGAAAACAACACTTTTTCATCCTTAAATCATCAGGTCACCTGTTCAAATCATCCCGAGTCCTTTGTTAGCGCGTCCTTAAATATACATTCATATCCCATGACCTAAATATTTTGACAAGTACTTGTTAAATCATTCTGAAGGTGCATAAGTAGCTTCAATTAGTCCCTAGTTGTACATTGTCCCATTTCTGAAAAAAAGATCTTGACATCAATTTATCATTTTCGTTATTTACCGAGGAATACTGGATTAATCAATCTCAAAGAAATAAAGGTTCATATTAATGATGCATTGGCCGATTTGAATACTAAACAAAAACAAAATGGCTGACAGGCGGTGATTGTGGATTTTGACAATAGAATTAATTTATTTCTTTTTCTCGAGAAGTACTTGAACATTCTGAAAGTTGCCGTTTTTGTTTTTGTTTTTTTTTTTTTTTTTTTACATTCCCTCTGACTCTTTCCTTCCCTACTTAGGATTCAAAATTTTGTCCTTTAACATCATGGACGAGTCCGAGAAGGACGAGACAGCTGTATGATGTAGCATCACTGATGAGTCCGAGCAGGCCGACACCGATATATGGTTCAGGTTACTACATGATTTAGCTCAACTTTATCTATCTCTCCAGTTCTTTTGCTTATTATTTCATTACTACATGACTAACTCAAACGACAATGAACAACAGTGTGCAATGTAATAAATATTAAGAAACATACATATACGAAATTTGAGAAAGATTCATCCTGAACTTCTCCAGGAAATAACCATTCTAATATCAACTGCCAAAACGAACATGGCAACCAGACAACCATTTGGTTTAGCTAATCAAGCAGTCTAAAAATCGAAAGGCGGTATTGGGAATCTGCATATGAAATTTAATGATTATACATATATCCTTATAAATAGCAATAAGAAACATTTAATGTCAAAAATAGCGAGAGCAATCTGTAGCTGTCAAACTTCAAGATAGCTGCCTGTCGACCGTTTAATTTTTTCCCAGTCAGCTCAAAATGTAAAAAATGGGAGCCAAAAGAACTACGTAAAAATTTGAGAATAATTCCTGTACTTATCAAGAAATTACTTGACAAATTATAACTTTAAATATACAAGATTACTACCTGTCGACCATACTGTTTTTCAGATCAGTCCGAAAATGGGACAATACACAACAAGAACCTATGAAATTTGAGAATGATCTTCCCGTACCGAAATAACCATCATGTCGGCTATATTGCTTTTCGCATCTGTCAGTGCACGATATGAAACATAAGGGAACCTGCTTTTGAAATTTGAGATCTACCACTTCTCATGAAAAAAAAATACAGTCAAAATCCAAGATTGGTGCCTATCGGCGATGTTGTTTTTAACATCAGTCTAAAATAGGACAATGATCAAAAGCACGAAAGAGAAGATTTGAAATTTGGAATAACCAATACAAAAAATAGCGACAGTAAAAGCTGTTAAAGGACGGATAGGCGACGGACAACGGACCATAGACTGAGGAGGTGGGGCTGAGATTGAAACAGCAGACTTCCTGATCAAAAAAGGAGTTATTATCCTGTTCCTCTATCACAATCCATAGATCGAATTGTCAATTTGCAGATTTTAGACGTCAGTAAGATTTAATTTGTTGACGTCATCCTAGTAGTGAACAAAGAAGTTATTATACAAATTCATAAATAGGAAATAATTCAAAATAGGAACTTTTCTTTGTCCCCGATAAATTTATTCGTTATTCTGAAGATTGAATAACGAATAACTGCCAAACTTTATTTCACTAACTTACTAACATTCCTTGCAGAATTCATACTTACTTAAATATCTTGGAAACACGCATTTGAAGCTCTTACAATGAATGCATGGACACGGTTGATAGAAGGTGTAACTTCATTTTGACTGTTGTGACGTGAGTTTGCATTGACTAACAGCTTCCACTGAGCTTTCAGCGTAAAATCCATGTCGTTAAGCAATTTTACTTTGTAAGATTGTCTGGACTTTTAATAATCATCACCCAACCTCTAATTCAATAAAACTAGGGCAAAATATGAACAAAATAAATACACGGAGACTCCTGAGAAAGTACAAGGAGAATAAGACTGGGTGTTCCAAAACGTTAGCGTCCTCTGCTTCATCAGCGACACCCATCAGGTAAACCATGGTCAATCTAAACTGAGAACAAGGTATACAACATCGGAACAAACAAGTAAACTAACAATCATCAAACACATCCAGCTTCATATCGCACAAAGAAACAAAATGACGATCGTTAAACTTTCCCCCATACTTTTAAAAGCCTGTATTACGAGTTTGTCCGTCAGCTGATGACATCTTGCACAAAAATTGTAAAGATAGGAGCAGGACATTGTTTATCAAATCAATTGTGACTTGTAAACACCAGGTTTTGGATGCAGGGATGTTCCTATCCACAAGTGGAAAATTCACAATAAACCAACAAGAAATAGTATCGGAACCGTTGCATTATTTAAATTTCGTGTGATATATCATTTTTGTAAACATGATGTTTGTGTTGCTGCTGCATTTATCGACAAAACGTTTAGACTTGTATTGCTGCATTCACAAATCACCATATGTCTGTTTAAAAGTGTCAGCCATTAGTGACAATGATTGGAAAATCTGAAGAAGATACTCACTTACAATATTGTCGTAAGCAACGTAACAAACGGATTAAATGACAAGACGATGGTAATTGAGTTGTCATCATTTTCTTATTCGCAGGAACACATTGGGTGTTTACCATCGCCAGTATGCTCCGTACTGGAAATTCTGCTTATATAGGATCTCCACACTTCTTGGACTACAACGACGTCGACTACTTGAACAAGTTACCATCACCAAGACTTCTCGCCTCCCACATGACCTTTGACAGACTCCCTCTTCAGGTCAGGGAAGGAAAAGGAAAGGTGTTTGTTGTTTCCAGGAATCCTAAAGATGTTGCTGTTTCTTTGTATACGTTTCTGATGAAACTTACAGTTTCGGATTTCTCAGGAACTTGGGAAGGCTTTCTCAAATTCTACATGGAAGGCAAAAGTATGTATCACGTGACAACATTTAACATGCATATACATTGGTATTGTGACGTTTTCTTAAGAGAGAGGAGGGATGAGAGAGGGGTGAGAAAGTGAGAGTGAAGGTTTATCAAGTAAACGACGTCGTCAGTTACTAAAGAAAAGACTACACAGGTTGTCATCTACGGCATCAAAGGCCTTTCAGAAACCATTCAGAGGACTTACCGTGGTCATAGTATTACGAAAGCCGTGCACATCACAAGATTCTCCGAAATGTCCAAGACCATTGTAAGGATAAAGCTCTAAAAACTTAAGCAATTATTCCTACGACGTACCCATTTCAAAGCAAAACAGGACTATTTGCCTCACTAACCTTTTCAGGCCTTGATCTTACAGTTGAAACTTTTTAGGCCATTCGTTTCTCATAGAAATTGAACTGCTATTATCAATATTTGATCATTCTTTAAGTTACTTTTCCGAATGGCTTATTATATTTTCATCTGTAGTTTAATAAAAACGTAAAATTACTGTTAATATCTTTAAAACACATCTCGATAACGAAAAAGGCGATATAACTGATATTTCGATCTTACATTGTCACTGCCCCCTTTTTTTTATTTCATTAATTAATTTGGCTGAACTAAAAGTATCCGTTGAAATGATTCGTTTGAAAAAATCCGACTTGACATGATCACGCCGCGTGATATAAACTAAGGACGCTCCCAAAGTCAGACAATGACATCGTCACGCTTGGCTGATTTCAGGGTAGATTGTCGAGAGGGGAGATCTTCATTGTCGCCATGGCTCATATGACAAACACGTAGTGAAGATAGGTATAAAGAACAAAAACGATATTCGTTTGTGTCAGAACCCTGATTTGCAAACTTATCATGAATGAGCCACCCGCATTCATTTAGTTTGCAAATCATCTTTTCTTTCAAATCAAAATGGAACAGAAATATCCCTATCAGAGTTAGATTGAGGGACTGGTTCACTGTTCTTTATACCTTATTTGGTAAGAGCTCTAGAGAGAGAGAGAGAGAGGGGTGTATAACACGAGTTTTGCATGTTTAGAATACTTTGTATATATGTAGATCATGCACCTGTTCCTTTTCCATGCAAGGAAAACATGTGATACACTGTCCACATACCTAAACTCACAACTTGTCAATGTCTATCACTTCCCGTTTTGTTGTTGTGGAATGTTGTAGGAAATTTACCTTTACATTTTAGGGTCAGATTTGTCTTGGTTATTGTTTATTACTACAAAATGGGAAATTTTTAGAACAAACTTATGTACACTTACATTGTAAAAGAAATGCATATGATATAAGAGTTATTTCATTTCATATGTAATTGTAAAAGGTGTTAATCTATTGCAAAGGAGCGACATCCAACTTCAAAGCTTTTACAATATACCGTGATACGACCTCGAGATTCGTTTGATGTACATCAAAGGATCAAACTAGACTTTTCCTCTTGTCCACAAGGTGTCGCACATGGAACCTTGAATTTTGCCATGACATGTTTCTGGGGCACAGAGATCGAAAGTGGTCGTAACCACATAGAGTATCGAGGATGTATGCAGGAACGAGGATTGAGCTCACATCACATGTGATCTGTTAATGTAGCCGTTCACTGTGCTTTGCTTCATGATTAGATAATATTGCCTCAGGCATCGTCATATTACCGTAAGCCGAGTAGAAGCATTTAGACGTTTATAATAAACTTTATCTATTGACAACCACTGCGCCTCCCGACCACCGTTTTGTAACTCACGTCGACACAATGTACAAAAATGTATTAAAATCGTTATGTTATCAGAGCTAGATCATTACAGGTAAGTATCAAGAGGTCCGCTAGATACCAATCAAAACCGAATTTACACATATCCAAGTGTGTTCCATGCAAAAGTGTAACGAGGGTCACTTTTTCACTACAAAAGTAGTTAAATAATGAGCATACAAGAGTGTAACGAAATATTTACTCCGGCCTATCGGTCGACTTATAGGTGTGAAAGAGTTTAACTGACCTGCCGATATACGTCTTCGTGTTGGATGTCTTAGGATCAAGACCTGTATTGAAAGGGGAAAGATAGTGAAATTAGTCCATAACCCATATCAACCATTATACCTGAAGGTATAAAAGTGTAGAAAACCCGTTATGTGCCTCTATTTAGGATGAATTCAGTTGAAATCATGTGTTGAAGATGTATGGAAAGACGTGTGGGACTCCCGATTCCGTTCGAGACTTGTAGTAAGAATAAAGAATACTTGCATGGTATATAAAAATGTTGAGATAATACATGTATCAAGAGTGTGACATCAATATAGATACAAACACCTGAGACTGTATTATCACAGTTAACTGCCTTATACTAACCCTGTTGTCGACGAAACTAATACTGCTTACGCATCGAATGACACCGTGTCTTTTATTTGTGCTCTTTTTTATAATTTAAACTTTATACTGATGTCTCCGTTTTGTTTCAGTGATGTATGGTTCCTGGTTCGATACCTTTTTCGATTGGGAGAATATCAAGGACACATACAGTGGAGGAAATATCATGTACTTGGTTTATGAAGACTTGAAACAAGTAGGTAATTCTCCGGTGGTAGATAAGGTATATTATTGTCAATTGTAAGAGTCACAAATACTAGAATAACCTTTATTTGCAAATGTGATATTCCGCATTGTGGGTGTTTTCCGCTTTGATATTAACAAATACCCGGATGGAAGAGAGGTTAGCAGGGCGGAAACAGGAGTACCGAGGAAGCCCTTCCGATCAATTTTTAATTTGAATTGTTCAAATCATTGACGATTAAACATTGTAATCTGTAAATTTTAAGCAATAAGCATTGATTGTTTTAATTTGCAGGATCTCTTTCACAACATTACTAAGATGGCATCGTTCTTGGGTGTAACCCACGACAAGTCCTTCCTTGAAGAAGTCACTGAGAGGTGCACTTTTAAAACAATGGTTAAGACAATCATGCAAGAAATTAAGCCACAAGAGCAAGAATACATCAAGAAAGTGTCAGAGGAAAAGAAGTTACCGATCTATAGGAAAGGTATTATAAAGATCAATATGTCATAAAAACATTACGTTACAGTACATACAGAAATCAATTAATGTCGTGATGCTATAACAAACGCTGGTTATTTGTCTAATACTGTGACAAAATTAACTATATCGTTTATTCATAATTTTGAGGAGAGTGAAATTTCCATTCCAGTATGTGCCATTAAGTATGGTACTTCAGTCAAATGTATTGAATTACTGGGAAGTCATTGTGTATATATATATATATATATATATAACAAATACTTTAAAACCAAACAAATATGTAATATAACGATTTAATGTAACGCATAAATGGCTGCTATACATCCACACGGAACAAACATACAACTAATATTTATTCCAAATTTATAACATATTTGTATGTTTCTTGTGATGACATATACTTATTGATGGGGTTAACTATTTGACTACCGAGTCTAAAGATAATAAAGAATTTTCAACGGAAAAACAATAGTAACCCCTGAACTCTCTGGCAGGTGCTCGGCTTAAATGTTGTGTGTACGAGAAAGCTTATATTTAATTCAATATCAAAACAGCCATGTGTACGTTGTAAGTATTTGATATTGTGTTTTGTGCCAATGTATTTTTGTTTATCACATAACTATCCATCGTTATATAAACGTCGATATGGCTACATATGAAACATTTATGACAACGCCTGTTGGAGCTATACTTGGCAGACGGTTCCCCTTGTTTCCACTGTGACGTCATTTTATGACGTCATATGCATCGTGATGTCAACAAAGAAGTCATAGACTGAGAATATCGACAATACATTTTGCATCAGTCTTTGAAAATGTTGTTTTCACGAATGCTTGCAAAATATCTAAGTTATGTAATAAAAAATCTTACATTGATTGCCATTCAAATGAGATGTATGAAACTTGCATTTAAGCTGTTACAAAGCTCAGTAAAATTGCAAATTCTTAGACTTGTTAATTAAAAAAATGAAAACTCGTGGAAGATCCACGGTAATTATAAGCTATGTCTAATCAATATAACCTTTTTTAGTAATCCTGATTGTTATACTGATTTTATTTGTAATTTCAGGAGAGGTTGGTGATTGGAAGAATCATTTCACAGTGGCACAAAACGAAACATTCGATAGACTTTACGAAGAACAAATGCGCGACTCAAAGTTTAAATTTAGGTTTGAATAATGGAAATATTATATTTCAAATAAAGAGAGACAGAGAAAAATTGATTCTTTCTGTGGTTGAACCAGAGTTTACTTTTAAAACGCTTTCCAGATTTAAAAAAAATGTTTCAGAAGTCAAAAATTAGAAATCGTTCTGAAGTAATGAGACTTTTAGTAGCTTCTATTGATCTGGATTTTTGTAATTGTTTTCATTGCAGTTTGAATTATACCTTTTTGGTGCAATGTTACTTTACACGCATATATATTCTATTTCAGGATTTTTGTATTCTTTTATTCACAAATTGTCTAAACTACATGTAGAATTAAAAGTTCATAAAAACCACACAGACACAAATAAGTATATAACACCAATCATTGTAAAAGCAATGTTATATGCTATCTTTAATGTTGCCATGGTAGGAATAGATTCAAACAACAGGGAAAACCTAGAGACTGTAATCGCTTAACAGGATCGACAAGGGAGATAATTATGAAAGAGCATTATCACCGGATTACATAGAATGTTCCTTTGTCTCTAAAGTTTTTTTTACCTCAATGGAAATAGATCAGTTTGATTAGTCAGTCATCAGAACGTGCTCATTTTACGTACAGTAGGTAATTCAATATAAGATTTGTCTTTAATCAGAAACTATATACACACAAGGTGATAAAGGCTTAGTATAGGACGTGTTATCTAACATAGATAAATATTTTTCACATGCTGCCCGATGATAACATACAACATACTTGGTAATTTGAACAAGATTACAGTTCATTCTGTTGAAGTAAAAATGTGTGAGTGGGTTGAAGAATCGGACTCGGAGGGTACTTACTTGAAAACAAAGAAATACGAAGGAAAACTTTATGTCAGTATCATTCCCGGAAACATCAAGGATCATCTTGAGAGTCTGCAACAGCTGGAGGTTCGGGAAGATGACACGTTCATTCTGTCCTACCCAAAGTCAGGTATAGTTATACAAAGCAAACTATAAAATCGGTTGTTTTCTTAGAGTCCTGTAACAAAGAAGAGGCCTGGCGGCTTGGCTGGTAATGTAACGTTAGATATGCACCCTCGTTGAAAATAGACTGCGATATTTACAGTCGATTTCGAATGCCTAGCTTGAATACTTCTTTGGTAACCCCTCTCAAATATAATTCTGATAACGTATCGCGATAGTTTTGGAAACAAGGGAGATTTTGTATACACGAACACATTGATGACGGGCAAAACTGACAGCGATAGCAGTGACATAGTCAGTAAAATCCCCCCCCCCCCCTTTTTTTTGTATGGGTGTGGCAAATTTTGTTGGATAAGTCTAAATCAATTCAGGATTAAGAAATGAGTAGCATTAATCGCCAACAAATTCAAGTGGGAATGAAAGCCATTTATATTCATAGGTGACGGTGTTTCGTGATATAAAAAAAATTACATATCGAAACTGTTGATTAACAGATAAAGATTTCCTTGTAAAATTACTAACTGTTGATATAGATTTAATCGAAGACCAACTTATTAGGTGAAACACTAATAATTAACAATCAATAAAAATATGCGTCGTTTTACGGTGCCGTTGCTTAAATTTATTGATAAATTTATCACAATATTACACCATATACTTATATAGTATATACATGTATATGTATTTATTTCCAAAAATGGAAAGGACAAGCCACTACTACCACCAATTTTCATATACATCTTTTTGTTTGAATTGTTTAATATAATGACAATTTGGAGCGTTATAATAATTAAGTCCGTATATAATGGTAATCTAAAATATATATATAAAACATACATATGGAAATCCAACCATGTAAAATTCATAAGTTCAGTGAAATGGCAGAGATCTAATCACACTCAGTAATCCGACCATCGTCCATACTGACCTGTAGACAGGTAAGTAACAGAGATTAATAACACAAAAGAGGCGTTACCCTAGGTAAAGGAAACTGGAAATATAAGTAAACAATTTCCGGTATAAACAAATAAGTACACTACGACATTAACATTAAATAACGTAATTGACTCGGATACTTACTTAGATTAAGAAAATAATAATAGCATTGACCAGGGGAGAGCTCGAGAGTCACCCTGAAAACATGTGCACGAGAACCGTGTAAATGTAAATTAACGATCAAGTAAAAAGATGTGGAAACTATTGAAAAATTCTTTATGGTACAAACACAACACATGTGTAATGAAGTGAAGATAACCCCACACTTCACTGAAGTGTAGCTAGCTGGCGTTATCACATGTGGTTCCGGAATAACCTTGACTTTTACTGATAATCCTAACCTTGATTTCTGAACATGTGATTAATAAAATCTGTTACCTGTAACTGAGCGAGATCGTGGTATCTCAGTCGAGGGTTCAGATCCTGTAACATAATCCCAACAGAGGAGTTAGCCGAGGTCAGAATGTTACAGGATCTCGCTCAGTTACAAGTAATGGATTCTTTTTCTCGCACCTACTACTCTGAAAATTATTCAATATTTCATCAGAGTTTGGCGTATCCCGTGGGAGCCTCAGACTACGCCACAGCCTCTTCACTTTTAAACAATATTTGGATAGTGCCGCGTAAACAATGTAGGCCGCACGTACAGTGAAGATTTTCTATTTTTTTTTAAATATGATTAACTAAATAGCATATCGTTGAAATATAAACGACATAACCTACGTTTTTGTTTAAATGCACGGGTGTAGGTGCCACATACGCCTACACGCGGATGAATGCACCGATGTGTAAAAAATTCCGCGAAAACGCACGTTAGAGTACTAGACTGATTTGTTGTGATGAACTCTGATATAATGGGCAGATTGTGATCCTTTGCTATAATTCCTTATGAAATCAAGGATGTGCGTAATTATTCTGGGGGTCCCTTAACAAAATTGAATATGGAACCTGGGTCATTCGTTTCACTATATTGCGAGGAATGTGGGTCTTGAATATACAACCGAGGTACACGTTGTAATACAAATCAGTTAGGTTAATTAATATCATTTCAACAATGTATCACTTTCCATTACGTTTGAACTTAAAATTCAATTTCACCTTTCAGAATATCCAAAACTTTGTAGGTGACGTCTAGACAGTCAACAAGGATACGATGTGTTCATCGATCACAATATTATCAGACCCGTTTGAAAATAAACGAGTTGATTCCGTTGCTTATGAAACTATAATTTTGATACCGATCTGTTTAACTTGTCTAGAATATTCCGAAATTGATTTCGGTAAAATACATACAAGAGATCCCCAAGTGATCTTCGCGGATCGTTTCTCCTAAAAAAGGCGAATAGACGATGGAGCTTTTAAAATATAGGCGGTCGACAGACCTTGAAGGGACGGAAGGGAGAGATGGACAGCCCAACACCTTCTTAGTTTAAACATATTTTATTGCCAAAATAAATTTGAACAAGGGAATTGGGCACAAGTTATTACAACTTATTGGAGCCCTCTCCCAACATACATTTTCAAATACATGTTTATAAAGAGATAGGCTTGTATTTGAACAGTATGGAACTTCTCTTCTTTGTGTATAGAGATACAAAGCAATACAAATCTGAGGAACGGGATGGGATAGGCCACCGTTTAAGAAAACAGTTAAAAAGTGCATCCCTCAAAGCTTTAATCCTGGATCTGCCCTCTGAGACGTAAAATGTATTTGACGAATTTCAGGGTCAGATTCAAATAGTTGAAAAGGAAATAAATCTATAGGACAAAGCGTTCGTGGTCACCTGGTACTAGTCTTAGCTGAGGTTATGGAAAGGGCGTTAACGCAACTATAAACCATTGAAGGTTACATAATAAATCTAATTCCACATATGATTACACTGTATGTTTGCGTTCACGTCAATAGATAGATCACTAAAGATCTCATGTCACATTGGTCATATATCAAAATCAATCCTTTTATTTCTATACCTTATAGCAAAAAAGGCTGTGACAAGTTATGAACACCAGGAAAGGTGTGTCAGAATGAGACAACCGATCTAATATAACTGATGATAGAACAGGAGAATAAGGAGTTGAGACAGGAGAGGGCAATGACGTAGAATAAAGCAAAGGAAATGAAGATTATAGTAGGGATGATGATTTAAACAGAAGTGTTGTCAGATGACATAAAAATAAGCAGATATATGATGAATTAAGTGATTTGTTAACTTTTACATAGGGGCCATCGGTGTTTATCAATATAGTATATTTTAACGGCAAAATGAAAGTCTATATGTTATATTTCAAATTGCCATCAATTCCCGTCAATTTTCAAACTTGCTTGATTCCGCATATAAAAAAAAGACAGATATATGCACAGGTCAAACAAATCATTAATATCAGTTAGTATTACATATTTTTCTTTTGCATGTTTTCAAAGTTATGTCAAAGATTAATATATAGGTCAACAAAGGTCAAGTAAGTAATCAATATCAATCAATAATGTCGTATTATTACATTTTATTACAACGCAAAGTTAATGGCAAAGGTCAATGTATAGGTCATCTTAGGTCACAGGTCAAATAAATGATCAATAGTAATCAATATTGTATACTTTTAAGTTTAAGTCAAAGGACCCACTTCCCCCTACCCTATCCCCACTCTCAACACCGCCCGACGCCCATACTTACCAGCCAATCGTGGAAACAACATTTATTTCGCAATATTGTCGATCTCCAAAGAAGTATCTGAAAGTGGTCGTTTTTCAACGGACACTTTTCAATGTGCTGACCATGAAAAACGGACCCTCTTCTAAACTCTGTTTTCAACGGCAGAGTCAATTTTCCACGACTAGTTGGTTCTGTTTTCAACATCGGAAATGGACCCCAGGTCCGTTTTCAACGGAGGGCAATTTTCAACGTTACTTCGCTCACCTGAGATAAGCGATAATTGATAAAAAGGTTGTAGGGTAAGTAGCTTTAAGTGTCATGAAAACGAAGGTGTGACATAATATTAAGCCAGTGTCAATATATGCCTACTAGTAAGACTGTTATCCTACAGAGTAATGTATACAGATAATTCTTACCAAGTTATTTCCAATAGATAATAAACAAATTATGCTCAAAAATGAAGTTTTCCTATATAAACTATAATAAACTTGAACCCCTCCACGAGGATAAAGTGAGACCAAGGGGTCATGAAGATCACAATTTCGGCAAAGCACTTTAAGATCCTTAAAACCATGAAGAGGGTTTGATTATATTCTTTCTGGGTGTTAAGAGACATTTTTTTTTTCATTTTAGTCAATTTTGCCCATTTGGTCCCACTCATCAGCCCTTGGGGAATAGCCTGGATCAATATGTGCATACCATTAATCTGCCGTCTTTTGCAAATAATGTTAACCAAGTTTGGAATATTTCCTATGGATATAAATCAAAGTATACACACAAATGTGTTATCCTAAATAAACTACAATAAACTTTACCCCTTCCCAGAGAGAAATGTGAGACCCTGGGGCCATGAAATTCTAAATTTTCGTACAGCACCTTAAGACGCGTACATCTATGAAGAGCATTTGATTCTGTTGAGAAGACTTTTTAAATCTGAGTCAATTTGACCCCTTTTGGCCCCACCCCTCAGGTCCCTTGGGGGTTGGGACCCGATAATTCACTATTTTGGTTCATTCTGGACTTTCTCCAAAATTTCATTGAAATTGATTCAGGGTTTTTTGAGAAGATATCGAAAATGTTAAAAGTTTATGGACGCGGAAAAATAAGTGCTGCAAGATATTGATTTTTTACTTTTAAATTACTTTCCAAAATCTAATATTTCGAAATGTTATCACCAGAACAAAAGTTATTTTTTTCTGTCTTCTCAGGATGTACATTTTGAGCATCCTTATATAACACTGAAAAACGTTTTCGGTCCCGTCCGATCTTTTTTTTTTTTTTTTTATCAACGGCTTGTTTTTTCTGTTTTTACTTTTTATGGATCAGCTTATTCTTCATAATTCATATTCTTGCACTATTTGATTATCAACAGTCCCTTGACATTAATGATGCAGTACTGCTTGCAAAGAACAAAATAACACTTTAAGGTTAAACGAATCCGACACCAGGATAACTACATTATCGCCATATTCTCCGAATAGGCGAGCAAATGACACCCTATCCAATATATTCAAGAAACATTTATCGACAAAACGTTTAGACTTGTATTGTTGCATTCACAAATCATCATATGTCTGTTTAAAAGTGTCATCCATTAGTGACAATGATTTGAAAATCTGAAGAAGATACTCACTTACAATATTGTCGTAAGCAACGTAACAAACGGATTAAATGACAAACCGATGGTAATTGAGTTGTTATCATTTTCTTATTCGCAGGAACACATTGGGTGTTTACCATCGCCAGTATGCTCCGTACCGGAAATTCTGCTTATATAGGATCTCCACACTTCTTGGACTACAACGACGTCGACTACTTGAACAAGTTACCATCACCAAGACTTCTCGCCTCCCACATGACCTTTGACAGACTCCCTCTTCAGGTCAGGGAAGGAAAAGGAAAGGTGTTTGTTGTTTCCAGGAATCCCAAAGACGTTGCTGTTTCCCTTTATACCTTTTTGATGAAGTTAAAAACCAAGGATTTCTCAGGATCGTGGGAGGGATTTCTCAGGTTTTATATGGAGGGTAAAAGTACGTGTTATTAACATACATTGATGACTTAAGTTCTTACAAAGAGTACATCGATTTAACGAGGAATTTTCCGTATTTTAAAACCTTGTTTGACCATTATTTCATTACCAGATTACTGCAAATATAAAAGGAGAAGAAAAAAGTATTTAAAAGACTCAACAAGATGTCGCTTTAACATAGGTTTGACACCGATGTCCAGTGATTAAACAACATTCAATGACAGTCCAAATATCATTTTAGTTATCTGTCATATAGCATCATTATTTCCCAAAATCAGCCAGATATCGAAATACTGAACTGATACGCCTCTGTCTGAAATACATGTGAACAACAGATACTGGTAGAACTTACACTTCGCTACTTCATTTAACGTGTTATTTCAGTTTTCTTGTTTCGTGTTTTCAGTTGTTTATGGTTCTTGGTTCGATACGCTTTTTGACTGGGAGAAGATCAAGACTACGTACAAAGGAGACAATATCATGTATTTAGTGTACGAAGAAATGAAACAAGTAAGGTCCATGCTGAAAGTGTCCTTTGTTTTCTATTAATGAAAGTTATTAAACAAACTAAAGATAAATAAATAACTACATATGTATCTATCGGATATACATTGAAATGTAAGTATTTCCATGAAAGCATGTTTCGATTTGAAATTTTCTTTTCCCACAGAAATTGTAAAATAAAATAAAATGTAATTGGACGTCTTAATCTGATTGCAGGATCTCCTTTCCGAAATCAATAAAATGGCGACCTTTTTAGGTGTGGAGTACGACAAGTCATTTCTCGAGGAAGTCACTGAAAGAAACCAGTTTAAAACGATGGTGAAAACCATCATCGAAGAAATCAAACCACAAGACCAGCAGTTTATCCATAAAGTGTCCGACGAAAAGAAGCTTCCTATCTATAGGAAAGGTATGATACAAAATAAGATCAGTAATATAACTTATGTAATTCACGTGTAAAGAATTCATTATTTGTCTTGAGATCCTATCGCGATAATAGCGAAAAGAAGACGAATGAAAACTTTACTCGCCACACATAATAAGTTTACCAAATAAACATATCAATGTTTAAGTATCATTAGTTGGTGTACAGAAAGGCTCTTAGAGGTCCTATTAACAAGCAACCGCCATGATGAAAGCCAGTTACAGGTACATTGTCTCCGTAGTGTCACAGAAGCCAGTGTAAGATAGTATATAGTAACACTAGCGCATATCCTCATATAATCCCGCTTCCATACTTTATGTATTTCCAGGAGAGGTCGGAGATTGGAAGAACCATTTTACAGTGGCACAAAATGAAGCATTCGACAGGCTTTACCAGGAACAAATGCGAGACTGTAAATGTACATTCAGATTTGATTAGAACAAGGTTGTGGGATCTGATAACATGCGGATGTACACATACTAACATCAGGGGAAGTGGTAAAAATATAAGAGGTGCTAATGAGTATTCGATATATTTAGGAATAAATTATTTTTCGTTGTTTATACGAAAAACGCAGCTATCTGATTCGACGATTTTTCTTTTCATTTCTCGAGGAAAGAAAAACTTCTATTAAAAAAAACTTATCATGAACGCTTATTCATTAAGTTTGCAAAAAGGTTATTTTTTCATACCAACATGAAACTAAATAAGATTCCTATCAAAGCTTAATTGAAATATAAATTTGAGGAGCAAACAACAGTCGGGAGGTATCAATCTAACACTAGTATATTTGTGTATTAGTGGGGGAAATCTTTTAGTCTTCCTGAAATACCTGTATCGTAGGCCTATGTCGAGTTGTTGAATGTTGAGTGATCAGCTGTTGTTTGTTAACAAAAGCATCCTTTAAATTTCAAGACCTATATAGATGAAATCTTTGTAAACTATGAATTAGGAATTGTTTAGATCGAAAGAGTATATGTTTTTCTACTCTGTTGTTATCTACACGAAATAAAATTGTTGATTTTGTAAAGATTCTCTATTTGTGTATCGCTATGTGGTCGCCGCCATATTGTTTTATTGGTAGTTACTATAGAACGTGGGTAGAAGTCAAACTCTATATTTCGCTAACGTATGTGCCATTGATTTTTTATCCCGTAAATGGCACCGCCATTGTCGGAATACACCTGCCACATTTAGATTTGCTGTGTTCGGCAGTGACGGTAAACAGCTAAATTTTAGCACGTGCGAAAATTCGACAGAATTACTCTCTGAATTTACTTAAATGTTACGTTTAGAAATATAAACAGTTGTTGAAATAAACGATTTTCCATGTTGAAAAGAAAATGTTGATCTATGCAAAACTCATAACAGCGCTGTTATAGCCGATGACGTTTGGAATTATATTTCCGTGCGAAGCAATTACTTTGGCGTCAATCATTAGGCAAAATTCAGCGTAACGTCAACATCAGGTAAACACAGATTGAACAGCAAAACTGTTTCAGTTTCAGCAGTCTGATTTTCAATCAATATTGCAAGGTAGATAGAATACATGTTCAGTGTCTTAAAATATAAACCGTATTTTGGCCAGGGTGATGAAAGACAAAAGTGGCGAGCTATTAAGACACTGACCATGTATTATCTATATATAACTACACATAATGATAGATTAGACTTTAACATTTCTATCTAGCATAAATCACACATGTGGTACGTACGTGTAGCCGATAAACGGTTGTTTTAATGACATTTCAGTCTGTTCAATCGCTCTGATCGCACGATAAAACTGTTGACATTGATATTTCGGCCGGATTCTGTGTACGTTTAAAATATGGTTCGGCAACGAAAATGGAGAATTAATAGGAGTTCCAGAGGAATAATGGAATAAATTTGCATTATTAATAGATTGTAACACGAAGATCGTTGCTTTTTCTGTACAATTTCATTTTTGATACTCTGTTGCAGTGTGGTGGCGGCAAACAACTTACGCGAACAACTTGGTTGTTCCTGCCTCCAAATATCCTTATGTGGTAATTTGGAGGCGCTGAGAGTTTAAATAGCGGAGTAGTGTCCGCAATTTCAGGTCTCTCTTCCCGACATCGAAAAGTGTGACAATATTTGCCGAGTTGATATTGTTATGTCAATAGGAGTTACCTCCCTTGTATTAATCGCAATATATTCCATTTGTCATTGATCTTGCAATAGAGAAATCGATACATTGATCAGTTTCCGTAAATAATTCTTTAATATTTTCTTGTTAATTTATTACAAGATCTTTGCCTCAAGTCATGTAATAGAGAAACTGACGCTTTCATTAATTTCCATAATTGTTAAATATTTTCTTCATTAACCTCTTTGTGGTTTAATATAGATGTGAATTGGTCATTCAGTATTGAATGGTAATATTAAGTTGTTTAGACTGATAACCAATGTTCGAGACTGTTTCCTATTGTATATGGAATTTGGTGTTGTTAGGAATATCTTGTAAACCAATTTATGTTATAAACTTTATTCTGTTATTGCAAATTGTTATTGTTGCTACAAAACTAATTATCTATTTACTACCAAAATTATTTCAAATGCTTATTTATAATACTAGATTTACTTAGGTATAAAATTACTGAATCATATTCTCGGCTCTCAGTTCTTCGTAGTTTTTTTGTTTTGTTTTGTTTTGTTGTGTTTTTTTTTTTTTTCGCTACCAATAAAATAAATAGAATAGCGACTAAACAGGTATATCCCACCCCTCTTATTATGATAATAAAGAGTGTAAAATATTGTGCCTGTGAATGCGAAACACCAGAATTAGATGTATTGCATATGATTTGCGGCGTTGGGATATTCTCTCACCTAATTGACTAAGAAGTCGATTTTTCAGCGAACTCAAGACAATATAGACTTGAGTGAGGAACCCTCACAGTAGAGACGACCAGCGAATTTGTTTTCAATATTCGTAGAGGATGCAGCACGAGCGAAAATATCAAAATTGTCAACCCCACGCGATGAAGTACATCTGTCACTAATCAAAAATATTAATTACATTTTCGTATCTTACATTGATACCAGTTTAAAACTGCTGATCTATCTATTTATGTACCCTGTTGTCATTACATAATATAATTACCCCGGTATATAATATAGTTTTATATGTTGGGCACAAGTGTGCAACTTATCTAACTTGAAACAAGTAAATAAAACACGTGTAACACTCTATGTTTTCAATGCAGATTGATAAGGATCAATAATACTGTATAGCTTCTAATTTTCGCGGGTCAGATCTTTTTAATACTCACTAAGATTCTATATAATTTATATATTGAAAACAAAGAAAATAAGACAATACAGTATATGGTCAATAGAGAACAATCGACAGCAACTGCAAGAAGAAAGCTGTAGATAAGCATCCATTTTATATATTAATACTGTATAACTGATCATTTTCGCGAGTCAAGATTTCTGAGATTTTCTTTTAAAATGATATTATCCCTGTGAAAACAATCGGCTATACGGTATACTGGTACATGCTGAATTATCGTAAGAAGTAACTCAGTAAACAGGTGATCTTCTCTCTTTTCTAAACACATCTATATATACAAAAGATCTCTTCATTTCTTTAACTACAACGATGTTGACATCCGGGACAAACTTCTATCATCGAGATTTTTTTACTCCCTCATGACCTTTGACCGACTTCCCCGTTATGTCAGAGAAGGAAATGGGAATGTGTTTGTTGTTTCCCAGAATTCTACAGACGTCGCTGTTTCCTTTAATGTATTTTCACGAAGTTACACAACATGGATTTTTTCAGAATCTTGTGGGGGTTTTCTATGGTTTGGAATGCAGGACAAAAGTAAGTATAGTAACAGTGTATTTGTAAATTAAAGAATCGCTCTTAATTAACTAGCACCTTGTAGATTATCTTCTGAAATTACACGTATAAATCATACAAATTTTAAAAATATGAATAACGGCCAAATGTATCACCTACAGCAAGGAAACCAAATACTCATAATCATTTTTTTTTAAAAAACCCATTAATTTGCAAGTACGAATCAATTTCTTAATAAGGATTGACTCATCAAACTCTTACATAAAACCGGAATTCTCGGATTGTCCAAAAAGATTGGTCAGAAGCTATCACCAGGTTATCTACTATCCGGATTTATTGAAATAATTAAGTATTTGTCAAATTATGTATAGTTATCGCTATTTGGTTTTACAAACTCTTATTATTCGAATTCAGTTTTTTTAATATTATACAGTATTTTAAAAATGATAATAGTGACTAGAACGACCTTATTCCGGCGGACTAAGACGAGGTATCTTGCCTAAGTATGGAATCAACTTCTCGAACAAACTGTAAAAGAAAATATCGTAAAGGGTTTTGAACACTTACTGGATCCTACGGACTAAGATAGATTATTTATATAATTTCAGTTCAATGTCAACTTCGACTGGTTTCGATTGCTACATAATATCATTTCGGACCTTCCGGAAAGAGGCGGAAAATACCGAATGATATAATACCTGACGTCACAGCACCGGGGAAACCCTTATATAAAATCGGGAATCCGCTGCTTGGCCCTTTTCACTTCCGGTAGGATTTCTTGACAGAAGCTGTCACTACACAGAAGAAACAATAAAGTATGGATAATCCAGCTAGAGTAAACACGATGGCAGGTATGTTAATAAATTACACATTGAAGTTGTATGTATTCTGATTCGTTATACGGACACGTGCAACAGTCTGTCTGTTGCATAACTTCTGACCACGGCGTCAGTTGTTGACATGTGTTTCAGGACTGTTTCATAACATGGAAACCACAGGGGATGTGTATAGACCTAACTTAAAATTATGTGTGTTAAACTTGAGATTTTCATCGGATTTTATAGTGACATATTCTAATGATAAAGCTCTAATACAGCATTTACATAAACAAAGAGATCTCAATATACTGCAGACTTTAATCTGTTGTTTATTTGGCTGAAATCCATT
The DNA here is from genome assembly GCF_031769215.1 of Ylistrum balloti. Taxonomy (NCBI): domain Eukaryota; kingdom Metazoa; phylum Mollusca; class Bivalvia; order Pectinida; family Pectinidae; genus Ylistrum; species Ylistrum balloti. The sequence continues at coordinate 1,147,314 of NW_026781862.1, read as the reverse complement.
CACGTGAGAATGTTATCCGTGGTCATGGAAGAAATTCTATTTCTGTGTCTAGCAGCATATGTATGCAAAAGCTATCAATAAACACTGTATACATTATCACAGAAACCCAACATGAAATTAAAACAATGATAGAGTAAAACATAACAAATTCACAGGCACCTGCATTTGGAATGTAAACAATACTAGCAAAAATCCAGTCCACTATGCATCATTATTTTTCAAACGTATGCGTTCCAGATACAGGTGCCTAAGTCATAACACAGCAGCGTGTAATTGGATATTAGAGACATTGAAACAAGATAAGAATCACCTCATTACATGCAGATACTATTGAACACCTGCATGTCAGTCAGGTGTTGCAGTAAGGATGGAATTTAGTGTACAGGGAGAGAGTTCATGTTTAACTGACCACCTTCCTCTGATGGTTTGGCAGACTATTGAATACATTCATTGTATACATACCCAGATGACATTGTAACAGACAGTTTTCAAACTTATCCCTTTAATCATTAGGTTGTTAAAATAAGATTTCTGAATTAAAAGACTGTATATAATAAGGAGCTACATTGGTAAGAATTTTGAAAACTTCACTGGCCATGTGTTTCATTCTATCAATATGCAGGAAATACAACTTAATTCTTTAAAAGTTCAGATATTTTTGTTGTAAAATTATTCTCAATTAAAAAAACTGCTTTGTAACATAGCATGTGCTCTTGTGTGTAGTTTCAACTGCAGAAGTGACAAGTCAGGGAACAACAATTAAAACTGTAAAGAATTACTTGAAATTTAAGAATTTCCGTTGCTTGCTGATCAGATCACAAACAACAAATTCTTTTCTACTCGTACAATTGCTAGGTATGTATGCACATCAAATTTCAAATGTGCAGAAGCATGCATGCAGAACAAATGCAGAATGGAGAAACATGTGTCACAAATACCTGATCATACTATGCCTAAGGGTTAAACAAGCATACTGAGAACACTGTATTGCTAAAGCAATACATGTCCCTTATACCACTGACCCCTACAAGCTGTTAGAATCTTTAAAGGAATAAGTCTGCTAGAACACTGACAATAATTGTCTAATACTAGTAAAAGTGAACTGACCCAATAGCATTGGACCTCAAACTTATCCAAGATAATTTCATGCTCTGTGATTAGAATCTTGCAAAGAATGAAGCTGCTAGAGAGCTGACAACTTTCACAGATGCAGGGACAAACACAGATAGAGAGAAAAAAATAGTCCCATCCCCAGCTTCACTGGTAGGGGATTAATAATTCAAAGTCTCGTCTGTATAAATAAATGTATAGTTAACTTAAATATGTCTACTCCCATGGCACCCTTATGTAAAACTTAAACATTATGCACAGTTTTTTCCTTTCCTATGAAAATATTTATCAAGCAATCAAATACTCTGTATTAGAAAAAAGGGATAGCTACTCTAGCTGATCGAAATGTCAGATATAGTTATAAATATTTTGTAAAGCTGCTTTGTAAAGTGAAGCTATGATATATGCTCACAGGGCATAAAACGCATCAAGCAAGTATGTAGGCATCAAGCTTCCAAAATTATAGATACACTGTACATACATCAATACCGAGATATGTATACATAATTCAAGATTTATCTTTTTCAGTCAAGCTTGTGGAGGCCAATGATGCACCAGGAGGTGTTCAACTTGTCAATAGCAGACGCACAAACAAACATTCCTCCCCAATGGACCTTGTTGAACTGGCTTCCTCAATTCAACAGGTATATATACTAACAAGAAATTGAGTTAACAACCCATGTTTCCATTTACATATATCACAGAGATTGTCTTGTACACAATATTTAAAAAAAAAGAATGTCCAACAAGGACTGGTGTCTTTCATGACAACAAAGATTGCTGTTTTTCATAACAAGAATGAACACCTTTCATGACAAGAATTGGTGTCTGTCATGATAACAAGGATTCATGTCTTTCTTGACATACGGATTGGTGTCTTTTTTGGTTATCAGGATTGAATAGCCTATGTTATACAAATCAAAAGGACTTTTTATAGCATTTATTTTAATAAATGATAACAATTATTTTTAACAAGTTTGATATTAGCATTCTGGGTTATTTCCATACTTTATAATTAATTTGATTATCTCTGCTTATTTTCTAGGCTGATGAATTTGTGAAAGCTACAGCTGGCAGCAAGTTGACTGTGATTGCTGATCAAATAAAATATCTCCAAGAACAGGCTAGGAAGGTAGGTAACTCTAGACTATAAAGTACACAGATATGATATCTCCAGGAACAGACCAGGAAGATAGGTAACTCTAGACTAAAGTACACAGATATGATTTCTCCAGGAACAGACTAGGAAGGTAGGTAACTCTAGGCTATAAAGTACACAAATATGATATCTCCAGGAACAGGCTAGAAAGGTAGATAACTCTACACTATAATGTACACCAATATGATATCCAGGAACAGGCTAGGAAGGTAGACAACTCTAGACTATAAAGTACGCCAATATGATATCTTAAGGAATAGGCTAGGAAGGTAGGTAACTCTAGACTAGAAAGTACACCAATATGATATCTCAAGGAACAGGCTAGGAAGGTAGATAACTCTAGACTATAAAGTACACCAATATGATATCTTCAGGAACAGGCTAGGAAGGTAGATAACTCTAGACTATAAAGTACACCAATATGATATCTTCAGGAATAGGCTAGGAAGGTAGGTAACTCTAGACTAGAAAGTACACCAATATGATATCTCTAGGAACAGGCTAGGAAGGTAGATAATTCTAGACTATACAGTACACAGATATGATATCTCCAGGAACAGGCTAGGAAGGTAGATAACTCTAGACTATACAGTACACAGATATGATATCTCCAGGAACAAACTAGGAAGGTAGGTAACTCTTGACTAAAGTTCACAGATAAGATATCCCAGAACAGACATAGAAGGTACTCCTGGATGACTCAATAAAACTGAATGAATTCACAATGCACTTAATTTGATTTCTGCAGCGAGTGAATTTCACACAAGATAAAAATTTATTTTATTTTGAGTGTTCAGTGTATAATATTTTACAGTTGGCTTTTTTGGAGTTAGAAACATGTACACTGATGGGCAATGTCATCTTAAGTAAAGAGAACAATGGATGTACTCAAATTCACGGCTTATCTATTGAAATCCTTATCGACCACTATTATAGGGAAATCAAATTTCACACAGATACTAGCCATATGTACAGTATGTATTATATTTGCTGACAATTTTTTTACTTTTCAGGCACTGAAGGAGGCTCAAAGGGATAACATGATACACCATGCAGCATGTAACATGGTAAAGAAGCCTGGAACAGTGTACTACATGTACGAAAGGGAATCAGGCCAGAAGTACATGTCCATCCTATCACCTGAGGTAGGGCTTATCACTTATCAGTCAGAATTCAACCAGTTAGAAATTAGCACTAATAAATTAAATGTTGTTGATTGCTGCCTTCCACTAAGAAATATATATATATAGGTTTTGTTTGTATACTAATTAAGGTTTAAGTACAGTAATTAAATCTTACAGAGTAAGAAATTATATCTTCTGTAGTCTTTATTACTAGAGGCAAGGCAAACAGTCTACATAGATAGAATTACCTTGTCAACAGTCTATGTTATAAAACCTTGTCAGCAGTCTATGTTATAAAATCTTGTCAACAGTCTGTTATTAATCCTTGTCAACAGTCTATGTTATAAAACCTTGTTAACAGTCTATGTTATAAAACCTACAATGTTACATTATGGTGATATTGTTATTCTAGGAATGGGGAGCCTCATGTCCACACGAGTTTGTCGGAGCTTACAAACTTGAATTTGACATGTCATGGACACCTATTGAAGAAATGGAAAAACGGACAGAACAGTTTGCCTTGATAGACCAACTTTTAACAAGTAACCAGAAATCCATTTCAGACTCAGCAACTATTACAGTATTAGGAGATGAAAAGTCTGAGAAGTCCTGATGTTTCTGGAACCTAGCTGTAATCATGTGTACTACAGCTGGTTGTTACTAATGTTATACCTACAGTTGTTAGGTATGATTCCTGCTGTTATCCTGCAGTTTTAATACTGATTGTTATCATGTGTGATACAATCTGTCAGGTTTTATTTTTACAATCATGTGTGATACCAATTGTTATCCAAGGTGATAGCAAATGTTATCATTTGTGATACCAGCGGTTGTCATTTATTATAACTATTATCATGTTTGTCACCAGGTGTTATCATGTGTGTTGCCAATCCTTATCATGTAACATACACCTGTTATTATGTGTTTATTATGTGTAGTACTAGCTGTGTGCGATTCCCACGGACGTCGTTTGATGATTCTATGATACCAGCTGCTCTCGTATCTGATACCAGTTGTTAACATATGTGTTACAGGGTATTTTGTAAATCAAAATCAAGTCTCAAATCAAGTGACAGTGTGGAAGACATGTGACAGTTTCATTTGTCTAGTGACAGCTGCTGAAGTCATTTGACTGTTTTCTTACATCAAGTGACAGTTGCTGAAGTCATTGGACTGTGTCTTACATCAAATGACAATGTCTGAAGTCATTTGACAGTGTCTTCTTGAGTGTCTGAAGTCATTTGACTGTGTCTTACATCAAATGACAATGTCTGAAGCCACACTTAATGTAAACCTGTTGATATGAGATATTTAGGTGGCCATTTTAACTTCTCTCCAAACAGCTGGTGTCATTAACAACTTAGCAAAAATTTACATACAGTTAAAGTTGTTGTGTTTCATTAATGTACTAGGCATTTAATTTGGTTTTATTATCTTGTTTACCTGCATTTCTCTAAGTCACTACCAGTAATTTTCACATCTCAATAAAATAAAGATATGTATTCAGATTTTTCTCACAAATGAACTGGTTTTCATGTTATTCTCTCCCCCACCTCCCCCTCCCTTTTTATTAATTTTTATATTAATGGCTCCTAAACAGAAGATACATATGTGATTTTTTGAAGTTTTTGATGGAAAAGAAGAATAATTGTTTGTAAAGCATTTAAATTAAAACTAACAACAAGATCTATGTTTAGTAGTAAAATCTGTGCATGAGAATTACCTTGAACATGATGTATAGAAATGAAGTGTTACATTAGTGAATGTATAAGATTCTGGTTTGATAAACAGAAATAGGAACTATAATCAGGACTATCTTACTTTTATCAGTGTTTTAGCTTACCATTAAACTGTCACAGTGATCATCTGTTACAGCCATTTTCTTTTTCATAGCTTCTCAAGAGAAATAAGGCTTGAAAATTTCAAAAAAGTCACTTAACACAACAAAGTTAGTCTAGAAAAAAATAACATGGATTTTAATTTTCCTTTTAATGACAGAATTCTATACCTTTTTTATGATTGACAACATTTATTAAACTTGTGCAAATATATTTTTATAAAAAAAAAAAAAAAAACTATAGGCCCCATAGAACTCCTATAATTGGTTAATAATAGTTAACATTTACTTTATTGATTGTAATTTTTCTAGTATAGTAGAACATTTTAAATATATCGTATAATGGTACATGTTGGTGTGTCTGAAAGGTAGTAATTTATTATACCCATTACTGATGAGAGTTGAATGTATGAGAATGGTTTTAAGATGTAACACCCATTATTGATGAAAGTTGAACGTATGAGAATGGTTTTGAGATGTAATACCCATTACTGATGAGAGTTGAATGTATGAGAATGGTTTTAAGATGTAACACCCATTACTGATGAGAGTTGAACGTATGAGAATGGTTTTGAGATGTAATACCCATTATTGATGAGAGTTGAACATATGAGAATGGTTGTGAGATGCAATACAGGATGCATATATGTTAGCGTAAAGGAATATCTGATATATCAATTATTGATAATGAAAGGGAAATCAACATTTGGTATGAATCCAGATCATAAAGCACTCTTAAATTAAAAGAAAAAAGTCTTCAAAACTTTTTGTTTGTTTTCATTATTAGCTAACTACTGACAAGATACTTTATGTGAACTCATGTTATCCTGATTTTCTATTTCAACCAACTTCCAAGCAAGATAAAGGAGTAATAGCCAAGACAAAGGAGTAATAGCCAAGATTATGGAGTAATAGCCAAGATAAAGGAGTAATAGCCAAGATAAAGGAGTAATAGCCAAGATAATGGAGTAATGGCCAAGATAAAGGAGTAAAAGCCAAGATAATGGAGTAACAGCCAAGATAATGGAGTAATAGCCAAGATAAAGGAGTAATAGCCAAGATAATGGAGTAATAGCCAAGATAAAGGAGTAATAGCCAAGATAAAGGAATAATAGCCAAGATAAAGGAGTAATAGCCAAGATAATGGAGTAATAGCCAAGATAATGGAGTAATAGCCAAGATAATGGAGTAATAGCCAAGATAATGGAGTAATAGCCAAGATAAAGGAGTAATAGCCAAGATAATGGAGTAATAGCCAAGATAATGGAGTAATAGCCAAGATAATGGAGTAATAGCCAAGATAATGAAGTAATAGCCAAGATAATGGAGTAATAGTCAAGATAATGAAGTAATAGCCAAGATAATGAAGTAATAGCCAAGATAATGAAGTAATAGCCAAGATAATGGAGTAATAGCCAAGATAATGGAGTAATAGCCAAGGAGTAATAGCCAAGATAATGGAGTAATAGCCAAGATAATGGAGTAATAGCCAAGATAAAGGAGTAATAGCCAAGATAATGGAGTAATAGCCAAGATAAAGGAGTAATAGCCAAGATAAAGGAGTAATAGCCAAGATAATGGAGTAATAGCCAAGATAATGGAGTAATAGCCAAGATAAAGGAGTAATAGCCAAGATAATGGAGTAATAGCCAAGATAATAGAGTAATAGCCAAGATAATGGAGTAATAGCCAAGATAAAGGAGTAATAGCCAAGATAATGGAGTAATAGCCAAGATAATGGAGTAATAGCCAAGATAATGGAGTAATAGCCAAGATAATGGAGTAATAGCCAAGATAATGGAGTAATAGCCAAGATAAAGAAGTAATAGCCAAGATAATGGAGTAATAGCCAAGATAATGGAGTAATAGCCAAGATAAAGGAGTAATAGCCAAGATAATGAAGTAATAGCCAAGATAATGAAGACTCCAATTTTATAATTTTATGAGTTTTTGGACAAGAGACTTCAGCTTCTTTTCAGTTCTTTTTAAGACTAAACATTATGTTGTATTCTCAGTGTACTAGCAGTGTAGAAGGCTTCAGAAGCCTAGATTGACAATGATCAATGCATTGGTATGAATAACATCATAATACAAAGCCAATTAGATAAATGTTCTTCAAATAGTGATTAAAGCAGTTTTGTACATAGATCAATCTACAATGAAATAACAAGGAAAAGTTATGCATGTTAATCTTGAAACAAAACCGTTTGGAGGTTACTGTATTAAATTTTTAAAATGGCATTAATTATTGTCCTTCAATTAAAATTGTTTGTGGGATGCCAGTCCTGAAAATGAAGCAGTCCCAATCTTATCTGATGTTACATTTGCAGTCCTCCATACCAAGAAATATCAGCTATTTTGGTATACCATATCACATGTAAAAAGAAATAAAGAAACTCTGAATTTCATTACCACGAAATTTTATTTAACTTTTACTGAAAATTTCTTAAATTCAATACATCTGCTAATTTGTGAACAAAATAAAGGTGCTATACTTAATTTTTAAGTATATCCCGCCTGCAGGTTTTGAAATTGGTATCTCTATGAAAATATTCAAACTCAGTACATGAGGAACATGCAAAGTATTCTTATAATTTTCTTAAAATATGTTTCAAATTACATCTAATGATCATGAAGTGATTTATGCATCATGATACTGCTGTAGATTAAAGACAAAAGCAATTAAATTGGTCAGGGTATCATACACCAACTTTAGACTGACCAGATAGGGTCACACATCCAACTCAGGACTGTGACCATGGTTAAAAAATATATTGATAGGTGTAATCTCAAACTGAGATCTCAGATGTAAATTTATGTATAGGATCTTCCTTGAGAGCTCAGGTAATGTTAAATTTATCTTAAGAATATGGATAAATTCATTAGTACATTGACACAAGCATTGAATTCAATTTCATAACTTGTATAGGAAGAAGCAAAATTCGAGTGTATTTCCTTTAAAAAATTCTTTGTTCCAACTTTTTATACCATTTTTTCCACCATCAGGATAGTTGTTATGTCAATGTACTGTTATACATATTTCATACAAAATGTAAGTGGATAATTATTTGACAGCCCATTGACAGCCAGGGTCATTTTGGGTCAAAATGTAATACAAGACACTACGAGTCGAGACAAATGATTATTTCATGACATTTTCTAAACTGTCCAAGTAATTACAAAAGTAACTTCTGCAATCACAACAGGCAATGTAGGCAAAATGATAAACAAATACTATGGACATTCCCTTATATTGTATGAACCACAAAATATTTAATAGTGATTAACCAGAGGTGATACTTTTGAAGAGTGAGGATATCAACACCAAGGGTTGATAAATCCTTGTATTTACTTGAAAACAGGTCAATAATACTATATGGTGATAATCCATGCTTCTGATTGGTCGAAAATTTCTGGATTGTTACATTCACCTGCGAAATGCTGACAGGGTATTGGACTGTTATATTCACCCTGAGTGTACTGATTCTGCCTGTTTTTGAGTAACATCACAATACTTTTTGACCAATCAGCTTGTAAAGAAAATGAGTTATATAATATGTTAGAATTTTTATGAGAATATGCAAAATTGCTTTACATTTCAACAGGATATTGGCCAAGTTGAAATCTGGTCAAGTCCAGCTTCAGATATACATTCACCATTATGCAGTCAGAGACAATTTCTGGATATCAATAGTTTGTGTTGTAATCAATGTTTTTTATATCTGATCCAAAGACAACAAAATCTCTGATCATTTAGAATGTAAAGTCATTAAGGAATGAAATCAGCTACAACTGTCCAGAAGTTTCTGTAAGATGAGTTTCTGTCCATGGTTAGTGTACAACACGTACTTCTGTCTTGGAGATAACTTGTCCAACCCAGTTGCCAGGCATTCCTCATCTTCCTCTAGACTGGTCTTGTACATTGCCAGACACTTCTCAGCACACCTGTAACAATCAGGACAACAGCTACTTGACAACATTTACAGGACAACACCTACAGGACAAGAGTTACAGGACAATACCTACAAGACAACACCTATATGACAATACCTACAGGACAACACCTACATGACAATACCTACAGGACAACACCTACATGACAATACCTACAGGACAATACCTACAGGACAATACCTAAAGGACACCATTTTAAGAATAACACATAAAGGACAACATCTAAAGGACAATACCTAAACAATAACACCTATATGACAATACTAACAGGACAACACCTATATGACAATACCTACAGGACAACACCTATATGATAATACTAATAGGACAATACCTACAGGACAACACCTACATGACAATACCTACAGGACAACACCTATATGCAATACCTACAGGACAACACCTATATGATAATACTAATAGGACAATACCTACAGGACAACACCTACATGACAATACCTACAGGACAACACCTACATGACAATACCTACAGGACAACACCTACATGACAATACCTACAGGCAACACCTATATGACAATACCTACAGGACAACACCTATATGACAATACCTACAGGACAACACCTACATGACAATTCCTACAGGACAACACCTATATGATAATACCTACAGGACAACACCTACATGACAATACCTACAGAACAACACCTACATGACAATACCTACAGGACAACACCTACATGACAATACCTAAACAATAACACCTACATGACAATACCTACAGGACAACACCTATATGACAATACCTAAAGGACAACACCTACATGACAATACCTACAGGCAACACCTATATGACAATACCTACAGGACAACACCTACATGACAATACCTACAGGACAACACCTATATGACAATACCTACAGGACAACACCTATATGATAATACTAATAGGACAATACCTACAGGACAACACCTACATGACAATACCTACAGGACAACACCTACATGACAATTCCTACAGGACAACACCTATATGATAATACCTACAGGACAACACCTACATGACAATACCTACAGAACAACACCTACATGACAATACCTACAGGACAACACCTATATGACAATACCTAAAGGACAACACCTACATGACAATACCTACAGGCAACACCTATATGACAATACCTACAGGACAACACCTACATGACAATACCTACAGGACAACACCTATATGACAATACCTACAGGACAACACCTACATGACAATACCTACAGGACAACACCTACATGACAATACCTACAGGACAACACCTACATGACATTACCTCCAGGCAACACCTACATGACAATACCTACAGGACAACACCTATATGACAATACCTACAGGACAACACCTACATGACAATACCTACAGGCAACACCTATATGACAATACCTACAGGACAACACCTACATGACAATACCTACAGGACAAGACCTACAGGACAACACCTATATGACAATACTAACAGGACAATACCTACAGGACAACACCTACAGGACAAGACCTACAGGACAACACCTATATGACAATACCTAAAGGACAACACCTACATGACAATACCTACAGGCAACACCTATATGACAATACCTACAGGACAACACCTACATGACAATACCTACAGGCAACACCTACATGACAATACCTACAGGCAACACCTATATGACAATACCTACAGGACAACACCTATATGACAAGACCTACAGGACAAGACCTACAGGACAACACCTATATGACAATACTAACAGGACAAGACCTACAGGACAACACCTACAGGACAACACCTACAGGACAACACCTATATGATAATACTAATAGGACAAGACCTACAGGACAACACCTACAGGACAACACCTATATGATAATACTAATAGGACAAGACCTATATGACAATACTAACAGGACAATACCTACAGGACAACACCTACAGGACAAGACCTACAGGACAACACCTGCAGGACAACACCTAACAGGACAAGACCTACAGGACAACACCTATATGATAATACTAACAGGACAACACCTACAAGACAACACCTACAGGACAACACCTATATGACAATACCTACAGGACAACACCTACATGACATTACAACACCTATATGACAATACCTACAGGACAACACCTACATGACAATACCTACAGGACAACACCTACATGACAATACCTACAGGACAACACCTACATGACAATACCTACAGGACAACACCTATATGACAATACCTACAGGACAACACCTACATGACAATACCTACAGGCAACACCTATATGACAATACCTACAGGACAACACCTATATGACAATACCTACAGGACAACACCTATATGACAATACCTACAGGACAACACCTACAGGACAACACCTATATGACAATACTAACAGGACAAGACCTACAGGACAACACCTACAGGACAACACCTATATGACAATACTAACAGGACAACACCTACAGGACAACACCTATATGACAATACCTACAGGACAACACCTATATGACAATACCTACAGGACAACACCTATATGACAATACCTACAGGACAACACCTATATGACAATACCTACAGGACAACACCTATATGACAATACCTACAGGACAACACCTACATGACAATACCTACAGGACAACACCTACATGACAATACCTACAGGACAACACCTACATGACAATACCTACAGGACAACACCTACATGACAATACCTACAGGACAACACCTATATGACAATACCTACAGGACAACACCTATATGACAATACCTACAGGACAACACCTACATGACAATACCTACAGGACAACACCTATATGACAATACCTACAGGACAACACCTATATGACAATACTAACAGGACAATACCTACAGGACAACACCTACAGGACAAGACCTACAGGACAACACCTACAGGACAACACCTATAGGATAATACTAATAGGACAAGACCTACAGGACAACACCTATATGACAATACCTACAGGACAACACCTACATGACAATACCTACAGGACAACACCTACATGACAATACCTACAGGACAACACCTATATGACAATACCTACAGGACAACACCTATATGACAATACCTACAGGACAACACCTACATGACAATACCTACAGGACAACACCTATATGACAATACCTACAGGACAACACCTATATGATAATACTAACAGGACAACACCTACATGACATTACCTACAGGCAACACCTATATGACAATACCTACAGGACAACACCTATATGACAATACCTACAGGACAACACCTACATGACAATACCTACAGGAAAACACCTAAAGGACACCATTTTTAGATGAACACCTACAGGGCAACAACGACTACACAGAAGATCCTACATGAGTGTCCTTGTAATGATTTGATATCTGGAGTGTGAGTAACATGTTTATTATAGCTAAAATTGCCCTACAGATCAGCTGTACTAAACCTCAATTTCTTATATCCAACAGTCTGCCCCTAGTGGTCTTTCTTCATTTAACCCATATGATACCTTTGGAGGTCATTTACACTATTTAAACAGAATTCATTGATTTTGAGCCATACACCCAACAAACTGGCTGAACCTCTCATTGGTTGTATACCTAAAAACCCAACAAACTAGCTGAACCTCTCATTGGTTGTATACCTAAAAACCCAACAAACTAGCCTGAATCTTTCATTTGTTTAGAATTTAATACCTGGTTCAGTAATCATTGATCTAGTAGTTTTGATTAAAGAGGAAAATTAAAACCTTTTGTTGGAAATAAAAACGAAAAAACATACCCTTTCAATAACTTTTTCCATGAATCCTTCTGTTTTGGTATTCCATTTGGGACTAAAACATTAAAACAAAATTTTATATCTGGAAAGTGTTCAGTCAAGTACACAAAGTGTCATTTATCATTGATATGTCAAACACATGCATACAGCGTAAGCATCCTCATTTCATTTTAAATGCAAAAGTTTTGTCTTTTTTTTTTCTTTTCCTATTTTAAAGTGATTTAAAAGTGAAGTGGTATTTCAATTTCATACTTTCAAGTTATCTACATCTTTAATACAACCACATGTGGGTATGAGATTCTTCAAACTCTAGAGATAAGTATTGAAAAAAAATAAGATTTATTGACAGATAAATAGTACATGTTTACTTCCTTTAGATAAGTAAATAATACAGAAAAGCTCCATAAAACCACCATCTACAGTTTTTGGAATGGCAGATGTTATCTTCAAGCATTCCACTAGCTGCTACGATAGAATTGTTCAGCAGTGGCAAAAAAGTATGGTGAAAAAAGGTTTATTCCAGTAAAATATCTATTTGACCACAGGATGCGAAAATAAATCACATCTGTGCATGGTTCAATTTTCTGCTTAAACTGATTTGATGGTACCCTCTAAACAACCCTGGAGTCCAGGGGTGGGATAGGTGTTTAACTGGAATTAACCTAACCTGAATAACCTGGGTTTCATATGTTTACTCATACTTTAGTATAACACAAAGTTACTATAACAGTACTCACCAAACATCCATTTCTCTTCACTGTCATCCTCCTCATCGCCTTCATCTTCACTCCAACCATCTTTTTCCTGGTAGTCTTCAAACTCACTTCTGGTCATCTCAAGTACCTGATTGTTAATTAGTAACTTTACTAATTGCACAAATGTGTAATTATCGCGACAACATCTTTAACATCCTGAAGTAATATTGAAACTATTCATTTACGTAAAACTATGAGTTTAAAGAAGAGAAAACTCTTTTATAAACACATTGTCCCAAACATCAAGCATACAGCAAGACTGTATCAAAGTGTCTGAAAAAAATGTAATATGTAGGACTTAAATAACTATTGGTGTTAAAAAGTGTTTTTCTTGCTGTGGTCATTACACATATCCAATGTTTTAATCCCTCGCCATACTGCCCCCACCCCCACCTACTGCCTAACCACTACCACCAATTGACATACTGCCCCCACCTACTGCTTAACCACTACCACCAATCAACATTACTGCCCCCACCCCACCTACTACCTAACCACTACCAACAATCGACATACTGCCCCCACCCCCATCTACTGCCTAACCACTACCACCAATCAACATTACTGCCCCCATCCCCACCTACTGCCTAACCACTACCACCAATCAACATTACTGCCCCCACCCCCACCTACTGCCTAACCACTACCACCAATCAACATTACTGCCCCCACCCCACCTACTGCCTAACCACTACCACCAATCAACATTACTGCCCCCACCCCCACCTACTGCCTAACCACTACCACCAATCAACATTACTGCCCCCACCCCCACCTACTGCCTAACCACTACCACCAATCGACATACTGCCCCCACCTACTGCCTAACCACTACCACCAATCAACATTACTGCCCCCACCTACTGCCTAACCACTACCACCAATCAACATTACTGCCCCCACCCCCACCTACTGCCTAACCACTACCACCAATCAACATTACTGCCCCCACCCCACCTACTGCCTAACCACTACCACCAATCAACATTACTGCCCCCACCTACTGCTTAACCACTACCACCAATCGACATACTGCCCCCACCCCCACCTACTGCCTAACCACTACCACCAATCAACATTACTGCCCCCACCCCACCTACTACCTAACCACTACCCACAATCGACATACTGCCCCCACCCCACCTACTGTCTAACCACTACCACCAATCAACATTACTGCCCCCACCCCACCTACTGCCTAACCACTACCACCAATCAACATTACTGCCCCCACCCCCACCTACTGCCTAACCACTACCACCAATCGACATACTGCCCCCACCTACTGCTTAACCACTACCACCAATCGACATACTGCCCCCACCCCCAGCTACTGTCTAACCACTACCACCAATCAACATTAGTGACCCCACCCCACCTACTGTCTAACCACTACCACCAATCAACATTACTGCCCCCACCCCCACCTACTGCCTAACCACTACCACCAAACGACATACTGCCCCCACCTACTGCTTAACCACTACCACCAATCCATACTGCCCCCACCCCCACCTCTGTCTAACCACTACCACCAATCGACATACTGCCCCCACCCCCACCTACTGCCTAACCACTACCACCAATCGACATACTGCCCCCACCCCCAACTACTGCCTAACCACTACCACCAATCGACATACTGCCCCCACCTACTGCCTAACCACTACCACCAATCAACATTAGTGCCCCCACCCCACCTACTGTCTAACCACTACCATCAATCAACATTACTGCCCCCACCCCCATCTACTGTCTAACCACTACTACCAATCAACATTACTGCCCCCACCCCATCTACTGTCTAACCACTACCACCAATCGACATACTGCCCCCACCTACTGCTTAACCACTACCACCAATCGACATACTGCCCCCACCCCCACCTACTGTCTAACCACTACCACCAATCAACATTAGTGCCCCCACCCCATCTACTGCCTAACCACTACTACCAATCAACATTACTGCCCCCACCCCCACCTACTGCCTAACCACTATCAACAATCAACATTACTGCCCCCACCCCACCTACTGCCTAACCACTATCAACAATCAACATTACTGCCCCCACCCCACCTACTGCCTAACCACTATCAACAATCAACATTAGTGCCCCCACCCCACCTACTGCCTAACCACTACCACCAATCAACATTACTGCCCCCACCCCATCTACTGTCTAACCACTACCACCAATCAACATTACTGCCCCCACCCCACCTACTGCCTAACCACTATCAACAATCAACATACTGCCCCCACCCCCACCTACTGCCTAACCACTATCAACAATCAACATACTGCCCCCACCCCCACCTACTGTCTAACCACTACCACCAATCAACATTAGTGCCCCACCCCATCTACTGCCTAACCACTACTACCAATCAACATTACTGCCCCCACCCCACCTACTGCCTAACCACTACCACCAATCGACATACTGCCCCCACCCCCACCTACTGCCTAACCACTATCAACAATCAACATTACTGCCCCCACCCCACCTACTGCCTAACCACTATCAACAATCAACATTAGTGCCCCCACCCCACCTACTGCCTAACCACTACTACCAATCAACATTACTGCCCCCACCCCTACCTACTGCCTAACCACTACCACCAATCAACATTACTACCCCCACCCCATCTACTGTCTAACCACTATCAACAATCAACATTACTGCCCCCACCCCACCTACTGCCTAACCACTATCAACAATCAACATACTGCCCCTACCCCCAACTACTGCCTAACCACTACCATCAATCAAAATTACTACCCCCACCTCCACCTGCTGTTGGCTTTTATAAAGAGATGTAACAATGAAGGCAAACCTACATATGAAATTGGAGAATGATCAATCCAGTACTTCTCCAGTAAAAGTGATAACAACGATTATTTCAGGAGATATGCCCACCATCTCATAATGTAGAGCTACAAATTTTGGCAGTGTTGTTCAGTTCCATTGAAAACAAAAAAATCTCCAGTAATTGGTTAAGATCTTATGATAATAGCCCATGAGATCATCATTTGAATAATCAAAATACAAGAAATTTTCAGTAAATCTATAGTTATAGAGTCACTTACCTTGAGTGTAGCTTCCAATTCGTCACACGTCTCTATAGCTTCATTACTCAACACAAACGCATCGTCTTCCCCAATCACCTCCTGGATAAACCAAAGTTGTAATTAATATCATATAGGGAACACTTTATCAGTTTGTGCTGTTTGTTTTGTTTGTTTATTGGAGTTATTGCCCATTAGACAATAAAGATCATTGGAGGTGGGCAGTCTTGTAGAAGCTAGTAGCTACCTCACTGAACAACATACTGGAGGCCTGTCACATGAAGTTTCAGAATAATTTGTGTAAAGTTTCTCGCCCAAGGAGACAATCAAGAGAACACAAACTGGTCTGCTTCTCAGCTTCCTGAAAAACACAAAGAGCAACAAGTAGAAAGCCTGGAAACACATCTCAGATCTCCATCTGAGGTTGTGTTTACCTTCACTCTACCAGCTGAGCTACAGCAGCCCCTTTATAACTAACGGTAAATATCAAGGCTATAAAATGAGTAACTTTGGATTCATCCTATATGTTTCCATGTAGAATTTATTACTACACTGTATCATAAACACCACAGTATTTGATATCAAGGTGTGACATGCAAACTACTTAAGGTTTTAATTTCAATGTTCCTAATATAATATCTGTACCCATCTTATTTATGTGTATACATTGTATTACATGTATCATACAATCTGTAATACACAGTTTGTCACTCATCAATTATTGTCTAGAGCAGTCTGACCTCTCTAAGACACTTTCCTTTTTCACTCTATCAGTGCCAATAGGCTGAACAGCCAACAGGGGCCAAGAATGTGTCCAGAGTAATCTGCTACAAATCTTTTATATCAAACCTTACATGTTTAGTCAACTTAAGTAAATTTCAGATTTATGTAAAATGCTATTAAAAAAACACACGATTCTTTTTTCATTTCTTAAGAAGAAAAAAAAATGTTCACCTGTTCCATTAAAAACTCCCATTTCTCTTCCAGAAGTGTTTTATCTGCCTGATTAATGTCCTGGCTCTTCGCTTCTTCTTTCAGTACTGTGGCTGGTATGTCTACCTACAGATAGAGTATAACCTGTGATAATGTTAAACTGGACATAGTGACAAAATCTACACGTATATATCACATCCTATACCCTATCATCTAAAACCAAGTGTATCAGTTACTGCCATATCATTTCACAAAGATTTTATAATAACACCAAGACATTTCCATGAAGTTATCACTGCAATCTAAAAATGCATCTGCAATCTCAAACAGGAGGACAGTTAAACAGCTGATTCTAACACACACCCCTCCACCATCCTTAATAATCTACATTATCACATCACTTATCATTAACCTATCATTTACTTTTGAAGGCCTTATGACCTCCTATAAACTTACAGTATCTTTGTCGTTGTTGGGATACCTCTCTGAGAAACCGTACATGTGTAACTCATCTTTGTTGGATAACATGCCATAAGTGTTGAAAACTTCTTCATCCTGTTAACAATTCAGCATTGTACATCAACCAGTGCAAACTATCTCCCTCTCAGTATAGAATATATAAATCTCCATCTAAATAAACAACATTCATCAGACACCAGAATGTAAATCTTCATTTTAACATACAACATTCATCAGACACAGAAAATACAAAATCACTTCAGGGGGCACATCTCCACATTGAACTGGCCATTTCAAAAAAATTTTAAAAAGACCTGTTGTAAAGTTAGTGAATGGATAGCCAGACAAAGTTCCTCTATGGATAAACGGATGGATTCCAGTATACCCCCCCCCTCCCCATCTTCGTTGAAGTGGGTATAATGACCCGCTACATTGTAACTCAAAAGAGATTCTTACTAGCAAAAATTGTATCATTAGAAGGCTGTCAGTTTGATTAATGAACATTTTATTTCAACAAAGATTTAACTACTTAATGCAGTGTACCATGACCTCCACCTTTGGAACCTTATATTAATATAGAGTTTCTTTATTTTACCATAGAAGTCATTGTGTAATTCTTATGACACATGTTCTATGATTAACCCAGTTTTACTTTAATAATAAAAAAAATAATATTTAAAACTGTTGAAGTAATCTATACATTCTTTTACCTTAAAACTGATAGCTTATCATCTAATTTATTCGTTAATCACCATGACAAATTCTAATACATATATATATTATACCTCATTCTCAAATTCAAAACAGTTTTCACATGCCTGACAGTCTCTTGATATTTGAACCCAAAATAAATAAGGTTTCTTCTATCTCACTGACTAAATGTTGATGTAAAATGACATCAAAAACATGAGCTCTATGACAATAATGAATATTTAACTAGTCATAATTCTGTACAGGAAAACCAACCTTGGCAATTTTAGCAGTTGAAACCATTTTCAAAAATTCCTTTTCAAAACGCAGTTCTGCATTATTGTGTGCTACATGGTTTAATATATCGCCCATAGGAACCATCATCGGGGCAGACTTAGAGGGAACATCCCCTTTCATCTGTTCATCTTCATCATCCCCTGTAGGTTCTGTAAAGCTGTATGCCATTACAAAGGCCACCATCTTCTTGTACAGTTCCAGGCTCTCACAGGCGGAGCTAGTAATAGAAATACAAAAGTATATAAATTCTATAAACCGGCAGGTATATGATAGAAAAACATAGATATACACACAGGCAGAGCTGATGATAGAAATACATACAGGGTATATACACACAGGCAGAGCTGATGATAGAAATACATACAGGGTATATACACACAGGCAGAGCTGATGATAGAAATACATACAGGGTATATACACACAGGCAGAGCTGATGATCAAGTATGGGTTTTCAGGGATGTGACTTACAAGGAGTTAATAGGGATGTGATTAAGTATGGGTTTTCAGGGATGTGATTAAGTATGGGTTTTCAGGGATGTGACTTACAAGGAGTTGTTAGGGATGTGATTAAGTATGGGTTTTCAGGGATGTGATTAAGTATGGGTTTTCAGGGATGTGATTAAGTATGGGTTTTCAGGGATGTGATTAAGTATGGGTTTTCAGGGATGTGACTTACAAGGAGTTGTTAGGGATGTGATTAAGTATGGGTTTTCGGGGATGTGATTAAGTATGGGTTTTCAGGGATGTGACTTACAAGGAGTTGTTAGGGATGTGATTAAGTATGGGTTTTCAGGGATGTGATTAAGTATGGGTTTTCAGGGATGTGATTAAGTATGGGTTTTCAGGGATGATGATTTTATAAATAATGCTACATTCTAAACTGACTACCTTAAATACCTTATCATTTTTTTATCATTATTTTTCATGTACATGTAGCTGTTGAAAACATTACAAGATCCTTTAAGTAACAGAGAAGAATTAGGCGGGAAATATCAAAATTTCTGTGTTGTGGCAAGCAAATTTCTGTAAACTGCTAAAATTGCTTGATCAATTCAAAATAACTAAAATATTTTTCATGAAATTAATAAACTGTAGCTCAGAGAGTTTTAACATCTTGAATTTAGAAAAATCTCATTATACTTCATTTATACTGTTAAATACAAGTACATCACTTGAAAAGATTACCCAAAAACATCTTTGTGCTTCTGTACAAAAGGTAAAACAATTGTTGTGAATTCTGCTGTCAATGATTTTATATCTCTTTCCACACATTTCAGGATGCCATTTGCCGAGTCAAGCAGAGATGCTCTTTCAGACCTGTAGTGAAATATAAAGGGGAGTACATCAATCATTTTATCAAACTCATCTAAGATATGTACTACTAGTATTCTTATGTTATCATTACTTGCACAAATATAAATTAACACCTGAAAAGTAGGTAGGAATATTTACTACAAACAGGTATCTTTCACGTTACACTAGTCAGCTAACATGCAATAATAGTCAGGCCAAAGCATATGTAGGTCAAGTTCAAACTTACTAAGATCAAAACAGAGGGAGGTCAAGTTCAAACTTACTAAGATCAAAACAGAGGGAGGTCAAGTTCAAACTTACTAAGGTCAAAACAGAGGGAGGTCAAGTTCAAACTTACTAAGGTCAAAACAGTGGGAGGTCAAGTTCAAACTTACTAAGGTCAAAACAGTGGGAGGTCAAGTTCAAACTTACTTAGATCTGAACAGAGAGGGGTCAAGTTCAAACTCAATAAGGTCAAAACATAAGGAGGACACGTCCAAACATAAGGTAAAGTTAGGTCAAAACATGGCTTACTAGGCACAAGATGGTCACAATCAAACTTACTCAGGCCAAAACATCGGGAGGTCAAGTTCCTTGAAGTCTGGAACAAGGTCAAGGTAAGGTCGCCATGTAGATTCTGGACTATTATGTTCGTACATCAGTGCCAAGAGAAGGGGCACCCATCCACTCTCACTCACCAACGATGCTTCTTCTACAACAGGACATTTAATATAATGTACATATTATTCAACAATACAAGTGTATAAAGTGTACAAATTACTAGTATGAGTTTATGGTACCATAATTTATGTATTCAGTTATCATAAGTAAGATATTTCCTGTCTACAGTGATTCCCATTCTGTATCATTAAACTTCTTACTTATAGCAGTAGGCTATAACTTGACTCTTCAAATATCTATTAACATGTAAAATATTTGTTTTTAATTACTGTTGTGATCATTTTCATCTTTCATATAAAAGCAAAAGAATATAATAATTTTTATACCAATTTACCTTTTCTCAACAATTTAGATATAGCAGATGTTTTAGGATGAAGCAGTAACTTCCTAGGAACCTTAAAAAGACATTCTCCACAGTCCACACTGTCTGTGGCTAGCATACCATACTGAGCACAGGAACCTTGTTTAGTGACACAAACCTAAAAGAAATCAGAAATTGGTGTATCAAAATACCTATGCTTGCAATTTTTCTTTTTTTTTTCTCTCTCCAAAATGATGAAACTTTTTTTTTGAGCATATGCTAATATGTGAACATAAAATGTATATCAGTAACACTTACATCATTTTGAAACATAAACCAGCAGATAACTTCATCATCACAAAAAATTGATTTGTGTTTTATTTTCTTGATATTTTCAACCAAGATTGATATTGTTGCTTATAAGCTTCGTCCCTTTTAGTAACTGTCTGACTTATATTAATCTATTGCAACAAGTACCTGTTTTCAAAAATGTATTTTTGGTAGAGTCAGTCACAGCAATTAAAATCAACAACATATGTGTTTATTTAATATTTGCTGTTTTCTTGGCACCTTTGACTAAAGTACAAATACGACTTTTTTCATATATCCCGAAACAGCCTAAATGAAGTACTGAAATGACTTCCGCCTTTGTCTTAAAACGACTTGTTACCGAAAACGACCTAGCCTGAAACCAGTGATTATCTTTCGTGACTGGCCATGGTTCACAATTGAAATTGAATGCCCCACATCTTATGTATTGCAAGCGTGTCATTCACTACCTTTGGAGAAAGCCAGAGACCATTTTCTTCGGACCAGCTCAGAAAGTTCTGTAATTTTGTTTCATCTTTAGAAACAGTTGATAATTTCGATAAAATGTTGCTGCTGTCTGCTTCTTCACACGCTCTTTTCGTGGGTACCGCCATTTTCACGAATAAATTACCTTCACAATACGAGAGCTCTTTGTTAGTTTTCATCCAATGAAAACATTGTCCGTCATTACGTGCGAGTCTTCAACGTTTACATGCAGGCAAGGTGACGAGTTGATGCTAGTTTTACTCTGAAGCAAGTTTGGGCCATATTGTGCGTGTCTGAAGTTTCGGAAAGTGGTAACGTGGAAAGTTGTTTGTTATATTTTTTGCGGTCATTGACCGACACTGAAAAGAAGACATGCAACGAGTCGAAAGACCGCGCAGCGGAATGTCAACAACTTCAGGTTACGGAGACCATAGCCAGCACACTAAAAGCGGACCTTACCTTGATGGCAATCTCAAGTTGCTGGACACAATGTGAGTTTTGTCTTACTTGGATATGATACGCTTTCATAAATAGCAAACTGAAAATACTGAAGTGTATAGGTCTTAACAGCTGTAGATTATTGAACTTAGATTTTTTAAAAAAAACTAAACAGGAAAATGGTTAAAAATATCAATAATAAAATGACCTAGCAGACGATGTAAACAAATATGATCTACTATCAGACGGATTGAATTACGGTAACGTCATCAACATCATGATTTAAAAACAACACAACTAGATTGGCTTGTTTCATTTAAATGTCCTGTCGAGGTAAGGGGAATTGGAAAATGTAGTAATAATTTTTTTGTGGAAATTAAATATTAATGTAATTTTTATTTATGATAATTCCGTTTTCATTAACTAATCTATTTATTATCTATCATTATTTGCTTTTTGTTGTGTCTGGTAGGTGTCAAACCAATGTTATATAATTACTTTTCCCTTCAGGATTGTTGCGAAGTGTTATAGCAAATATGCTGACACTTGTGAAAGTAATGCTACATATTATTCAGGTTGATAGTACATATGCCCTAGAACTCATGTGTATCCACTCATTACAGAGGAGAGAAATCCTCTGAACTCAGACACATTGATGTCCAGATGAGTCCAACCCGTTTTTGGGATTCCTCCTTGGGACTCGTATCTGACATTTGACGAGTCTGACAAATGACATTGTCAAACTTTCGAGATAAATGGGTCCCAAGGAGGAATCCCAGCACTGATTAAAGTAAGTCATGAAGTGCTTTTTAAAGATAACCAGACTAGATGGCATTTTTCTCATTCACATGATGAACTATATTTGCCAAATTGAAATTTCAAAGATATGTCATCAACATTTTACACCACTGGTACTCAATCTTGCCACTGATAACAGTGAACTCTTTTGCAAGAAAAAAAAACACTCGTGTGTACATTCCAAAAAAACAGGTTCACAAACTTGTGCAAGATATTACTCTTGCTGTCCATTGGATTACACCATGTAGTGTATAATTTACTAGACTTATTGTGATAATGTGATTTTTTGTGGTTACTCTCAAATTATTTCATAACTTACCCGTACACCATTCTGCCTGATTCATCAGTTCTAAGGGCTCTTGTTCTCTGTAATAAAAGGATGTGTTGGAGTTCCAATACACCTTAAAAAACCAAAGATGTTCACAACCTGCTATTCTGTAGTCCCTACTTATAAGCCCCATTGTAACAAAAGTCATTTAGACCTCTAGCTTAAGGAATCTTACAGTCAACCAATCAAGCTAAAGAGGAGTTCTACCATGTTGGGTCAGGGTTATTAATCAGTGCATTCTAACTGTTCTGAATTTAAAATTAACTTTAAGAATTTCTTGACCATGTCAAACTAAAGTACATTTATATCTTAAAGATGGTGATTAGAAGAGAACAAAAACTAAGTAACCCAATGGAATGTTGTATTAAGGCATCCCTTTGATAAATATTTGTTCTTGAAATATGTTACAGTCAAAACTTATAACTTAAAAGGGACATCATGATGGAGAGCTTTGAACTCCTTTCCAAATGTCTCCGTCTCTTTAGATAATGTTGGAACAGAACTTTTCTTTTCCTTAAGTGGCATTTATGATATCATATATGAGACCTTGGAGCGACAGTATTTTTTTGTATTTTTTTTTTTGTTTATTAAATATATTTATAAGTGAATTATCTGTAAAAGAAGCGGGTCAGTGTGACTTGTACATAGTGTTAAATATGGTTTGGTCACTCAGATGGCAGCTCATGCTTCTTTGACATAGATGGTAAAATTGAATATCACGCCCTTGAAAGGAATGTGTATATTTCAAGTTCTTTTACATTGACGCCAAACAAAATCCCATGGATTGTGGTACTTAGTGCCTTGGGTTGAGATTTTGGAAATCTAAGATAAAACTAGGGGAGTAGTGTAAAAGGAGCTGGTTTGTATGGCTTTATATAGTGTTAAGTATGGTCTCTGTAACTCAGGTGACAGGGCATACTTCTTTGGCTCAGTTGGAAGAGCTGGCCAATTATCATGTTAGAGACCTGGGTTTGATTCCTGATGCGGCCACTTGACAGGAATGTGCGTTTATCCCTATTATTTCACACGATTTAAAGCTTATATTTCTTCATTGGATAAACCGTAAATAATGTTAACTATATTTATCTATTGTTTTACTTGGTAATGTATTGTCTGGTTACAGGTTTATAGCATGGACCCTAAAGGTTGATCATTAATAAAAATTTGTGTGCCCCTCAGATGACAGTCAAAACACTATCAGTGTTCCCACCTCCTGATTACCTACAACAAACACCCAGATTACCTTATAATTATTTATAAATGGTTTAAAAGCACCAGCTGTCAGTTTACTGGGTGGATATGTAAACATACAGGAAGGCTGACTGTTGAATTAACTGATTGATGTATTGACCCGAATCTTACATCAGCTAATCTTTGTTGACATGTAAGACAAATTGACTTTTGCGAGGCTATTCCATTTAGTAACTTGATCTGCATTACAAAAGTTTTATGTGTAGTTAGACTATAAACCCCAGACCTGCAAACAAACCATTCTTCAGAATCTGCATTTACAATTAATTTTACTGGTTTTGTTTGTATAAATAATGAGATCATATTTTTCAATTCCAATATGGTCTAGTGATTAAATGTCATTGTGACCTGATTTAAAATGTGATATTATCTAAAATTACCCAGTTATTAGTACTTTTATATGCCAAATATCAAACATTTTGACAGGACATATTACGTTATGGCATTGTCCATCTGTCTGACCACCATAAACTTTTAATTGTCCAGAGATCTCCTACCACAGTTTTCAGCCTATTTTTTTAGCAAATTTGGTGGGCTTAATCACTATAACGTGAAGTTTTGTTTTCCTGAATTGCAGTTTGATTTGACTGTATTTGGGAAGAATTACTGCCCCTTGTTGTTGAATTAATAATTGAATTTTGTTGAAATATTTTTTTGAAAGGGATAACCAAGATTTTGGTAAGATAATTTTAAGTAAATCATGTTTCTTTAGCTCAGTTTTTAGAGTCATGGATTATTACACCAGAGACCCAGGTTTAATTCCTGTTGAGGCAGGTATCAAGAATGTGTAACTGCCTCATTTTTTAACAAGTTTGTATATGTCTCTGCATGAGCATTTTTTATCAATATTTGACAGAACTTAATGAAGTATGGTGCTGTAATCTGTCTGTAATAAATATTTACCTTTGCAGAGTTCTCCTCTCCCAAATGACCTCTGGTTTTAACTAAACTCTTTGAAATTTAAGTTATCACCACAATATGAGATTGTTTCCTGAACATCATCATTCAACAATTTCTGGAAGAGTTATATTGCCTTTTATATTTTGTTCTTAATTTTATTTTTTTTTTCTGTGTTTTTTTCATACTTAAAGCCTAGATTGCATGTACAAAATGACATGCTGGTTTTTTATGGCATTTTGATTCAACAATTTCTGAAAGTGTTATTGCCTTTTGTATCTTTTAGCTTTTTATTTTTTCCCATAAATTTCCCCACTCAGTTTTTGACTAATTTCTTCACACCTAGAAATAAGAAGGCTTTATTTCTACTTGACAGGAAGTTGAGTTTACCAAAACAATATTCTCATGTAACAAATTGTAGGAGAGTTGTTTCCCTTTTTACAGCAAAGATCCTCTCAGTTTTTGACCAATCTCTTTGAAACTTGTTGGGCTTTATAGTTATGATATGATCTGTTGAAATCTTGGTAGGCATGACGATGACATGTAGGTTTGTCAGACTGATTTCGTCATAACCCTTTATTGTGTTTGAGTATTTTAATCTTGGCACAGTCACAATGAGCTCTCTTGTGTTAGATGATGTGATAGATCTTCAGACTAAGCAGCTGTACTGGTGAAGATCTGAGATATTGTTCATTGTTCCCTACCGATAGTGGTATATGTTTCTCAGGAAGTTGAAAAACAGATTGGTCTGTATTCAAGATTGTTGTCCTTGGGTAAGACACTTTACACCAGCCATATGCAATGAATGACAGACCTGTGTTGTTCAGTGAGGTAGCCACTAGCTACTACAATGATTCCCTGTCTGGAAAATTACACTGACCGGTGTCGAGTCAATAGCTCCAGCAAACAAACAAATCCATTGAATTTTAACCAATTTTTATGAAACTTTGTCTTTTCTAATATAAAATTTCAAGTTTGTGCTAAATCTTGGCGTGATTGGATATTGATGTATGTACATTTCTATATTGTTACTCATTTTCTTTCAATAATGTATGTTCATTTTTTAATCTGATCCAAAAACAGTTTTGCCAGCAGTACAAGTGTTTTTACCATTATTTACATTTTCCCTCCATTCAACTGCTACTAAACTGTTTCAAAAATTACAGTCTAAAGTTTCAGAGTAACATAAAATCCGACCATCAAATACATCTCATAAACAACAAACACCCTGCAGCATCATAAAGACAAAGTAATATGAAATGCTTGATGTACTTGTCAATTACAGTGACTGTGCCAATGATGTACTCTGTTGTCGCTTAAATCACGACGGTTCACTGCTAGCCGTTGGTCTTGTGGATGGCTCCATCAAAGTAAGTAGCTACAGCATATCTTGGATCAGTCAGTAATCTTGGACCAGATGTTTTAATATCTTATCCTTTGATTAAACAGTTGAACAATTAAACAACATAATAAAAATTAAACAAAACATGAATATTTTGGAATTAAAACTGAGACAAAGCAAACAAAGATACTCGGTTTAAAGGTCAGTTTTAGAGTGATTGAACAACTATGATGATGGCTCATACATTTATCAGTTCATCATATAACACACATTTATAGCTGTCCTTTATATAATGTACACAAACAATGATGATATTTAAATGTCAATTCTCTGACCTGTTCCAGATCTATGACGCTGTACATGTTAGACTGTTACATAGCCTTTCGGACGAGGATACACAACGAATGCGTCTCCCTGTCACGCAAATACGATTCAGAATATTTGGAGACATGGACAAAGTGGAATATCAGAATATGCTCATAGCTACCTGTAGGTACAAGTATACTGCTCTATGTATGCCTTTAATTTAGCATTGTCAAGGTGTATAGTTAATCATTTACCAGTTCATCGATCAGGACTGTCAATACAAACAGAGCAACCAAGCACAAAATTACCCTGTGGGGAGCCCCAGGCCTACTCAATAAAACCTACAATTATCTATTGATAAACAGTGGTTCTATGAGCGATATTGATATTGAAAAACAATATTCAGCTCCAATGGTTAGTGTTTGTACTCACCTGAACTATAAAACATCAAATTCTACAAAATTATTGTAAAGATAGGACTGTCATTATTTAAAAGATGGGGAGGAAAGAATTAAAATATAATAATAAATTAAATATTTTAACTGAGAATGTAATGACAGGTATACCCGGAGATATTTCGAAATATCATAATCTCCCTTCATCAATTTGGTGATGATCAGTGATGATTGTCAGCCTTCAACAGTCATTTGATCATGTGGCTGATAGTTTATAAGCCAGACTGCTGTGTCCAGTCGTTAATTTTTGTCTCTGTTATCTTTGACAAAGCCATTATAATGAAACTGATAAGTCGTTCTACATAACTAAGGATTTTTATATTAATCATTGACTTATGTACTATTCAGTATTCTGTCTTTTGTGATTCAGATGCCTCTGGCCTTGTGAAAATCTGGCACTTCACCTCTCAAGCATGCCTCCATACCATACACGAGGTGCGACAAACTCTAGCCCTTGCCGTCAATCCACTTGGACAGAAATTTGTTACAGCCGGTAGCGATCAGCAGGTCCATGTGTATGATGAGGAGACAAAGATGAAAATCAACACCCTAGAACCAAGGTAGGAAAACCAGACTGTGTGCTGTGATCAAAGTGCTGAAAAAAATACCAGTTTATGATGATATATGTTCTAAAAAGATAGGTACAGTGTATATTAAACCTGGTGTTATTCTGTTTTGTCATGTGCACTGTCTTTATATCTGTAAAATGCCACAACCTTATTCCTCTTGATGGCATGCAACAGATCTCCTGTATGTTGTTCATTGAGGAGTCACCAGTGACCACAAGGAGGCATCTCCTCCAAGTGACCCTGACTGTTGATGGATCCAGCTAAAACAAAAACAAAAAAATCCCCAAAATATTACAATGAAAAGTGATGATTGGTCTGTGTCAGTTGTTTTTTGCCTACATATTTCTCAAATGGTCTGAAGAGATTAAAGATTGTACTAGAGAATGATTATACATAACATAATGAGAAGGACAGAGCATTAATGGAGTGCATGAGTTTGTGGGCCAAACAAAATCAATACATAAGTGTAGGTTTTGTAAAATTATCCAGGAAAAAAACATATACATATATTTACATGGTTAGCCAAGCTAGAGTATGTCACCAGAAACCCCCCATCAGGGCATGGAAATTTTCATTATTTTTCTTTTTTTATCACAACAGTGACTCAAGAGATATCATGGATGGACATCGTCAACGTGTATACGCAGCCCAATACCACCCAACAAAACCTAACATATTTATCACTGGGGGCTGGGACGACACAGTACAGGTAAATATTTCTGTATTTATCACTGGGGGCTGGGACGACACAGTACAGGTAAATGTTTCTGTATCTATCACTGGGGGCTGGGACGACACAGTACAGGTAAATATTTCTATATCTATCACTGGGGGCTGGGACGACACAGTACAGGTAAATATTTCTGTATCTATCATTGGGGGCTGGGACGACACAGTACAGGTAAATATTGCTGTATCTATCACTGGGGGCTGGGACGACACAGTACAGGTAAATATTTCTGTATCTATCACTACAGTACAGGTAAATATTTCTGTATCTGTCACTGGGGGCTGGGACGAGTACAGGTAAATATTTCTGTATCTATCAACAAGGGTTTTAGAGAAAGTGATACAGATAAATATCACTGTATCTCTCACTTGGGGCTTAGGTGTCACAGTACAGGAAAATATTACTGTATCTGTCACCTGGAGTCTGAGAAAATGATACAGGTAGATAATACTGTATCTCTCATTGGGGGCTGAGAAAGCAGTACAATATTTTCACTCTGGTATTTTAACGTACACCATATACCAGGAGGTGTTGAAAGTTTAGCTTACCTGGACCAAAAGGGCATCAAATAAGCTCATGCCATGGTGCAGCACATAGCATCCATCCGGCTTCAATTTTTCTACTGAAATGATTTCTTCTCAATAATCATCAGGAAGAGTCACTTTGTTTTTATAATGGCTGGTTGATTCCTGAGATAAAGTCATACATATTTTGCTAAAAGAAGTTACTTTGGCCAATATTAAAGGTCACAGAAGTTAAATTAGCTGAAAACTTCAAAATATTTCTGATTAATCCAAAATCCAAGCAACATGATATTTGGCTAGTAGTTTACTAGGATGAATCTGAATATAGTTTTGACATGGAAATGATCTTGATACATATTTATATTCAAGGTTACTAGAATCAAATTTATCAAAAACTTTGAATGCTTCTGTGATGAATCCATTTTAAAAATAGAAATGACCTTTACCAAATTAAGATCAAAAGCTTGAAACTTTTCTGCCAAAAATGAATCAAAGTTGAAATAATGTTCAGCCTACCAGGTTTCAAAGTTAGTTTAAACTAATTGGATAAATTGCCCACTTTGAATATCGATAATGTGAGATGTTAATGTATTTGTAAATGGCTTTGAATGCCAGGAAAGCAATAATTAGACCCCTTGAGCCTCTTGTAATGAAAATAGTATTGGTAGATGTACTCACTTTTTTCCTTCTTTTCTACAGTTCTGGGATGATAGGGAAAGGCATGCTGTCAGGTAAGTGAAATAAGGCCAGGTAACACCAGGTAAATATTAATCAGGTGTCTATAGATTAGGGTAAGTAATATTGGGTTAATATCAATCAGGTGCGTGTCTGTAGATTAGGGTAGGTAATATTGGGTTTATATCAGTCAGGGAAGCATTTGCTGTTGTGAGCTGAAAATTTGGGATCAAATAAAGGCATTTATAAAAAAGAAAACACCAAAAAATGTTAAATTTATCAAACCTAATTTACAGAGACTAAAGCTTAGAATATTTGTTGTTTACAGACATTTCCATGGCCCACATATTTGTGGGGATTCCCTTGAAATTGACACCGAACACAATCACATCCTTACAGGATCCTGGCGGAATGATAAAGTTTTACAGGTGTGTATATAATTATATGTACCTTATCATCCAACAATAAGCAAATACTTGGTGACCAGAATGTATGGCTGATAAGTAGAATCATCAACAATTTGTTTATCAGAATAAGCCCACCCCTTCACTTTGACTCATAGGTTATGTGTTGGCCCTAAATCTGGGCCTAATACAGGACAAAATATCTTACATTATAAGATGTACCTGTACATTCATCCAGGAATTTTAATTTTATTCATGACAGTATCCAGGATGATAAATCTCCATT
The DNA here is from genome assembly GCF_031769215.1 of Ylistrum balloti. NCBI lineage: Eukaryota > Metazoa > Mollusca > Bivalvia > Pectinida > Pectinidae > Ylistrum > Ylistrum balloti. Next base: position 1,116,080 of record NW_026781862.1, on the reverse strand, counting down.
ATGAAGTTGGTTGTATCATCAGCTAGGGAGCAAAATTATGGCTGAGTACTTTGCAGTGTAAAATTTTACAGGATCCAGACGTCTAGACGAATAAGAGATAATTGTTCCTTTGTTCCCTGTTCCTTTCTTCTGTTAGATTTATTTTGCCTCAGTGATGCAAAATAAGTTAGATTGAAAGAAATAATTTCGTCTCAGTTATTGTAAAGTGTTTTGGTTCAGTACATTAAACTATCTTTATCATTGAAATGCACTTGAGATTGGCCTTCCAGCAATACCATCTTGTGTGTTAATGTTAAATTACATGTATTTCTCTGTCAGGATTGACACATTTCTTTTCTTAAACTGTTTTAAAACTTTCATAACAAGTGTGTAAGAAATTTGAATTATCTTTCGCCAATTAAGGGCTGGTAGTTTTTAATCCACCAAAAACAAACATTTGATGAATTTCAGATTTGGGACTTCTCTTCAGGACTGCTTATCAAAGATGTGCCTCCAGAACCATTAAATGCTAGTCTGGTAAGCATCAATATAATAATATAAGTTAGGTGTTAACATGTTAATCTATTTAAGTGTCAACATGATTGTCTATTTAAGTGACAATGTGTTAATTTAATTAAGTGCAAACTTGTAAATCTAGTTAAGTGTCAACATGTTAATCTAGTCAAGTGACAACATGTTAATCTAGTCAGGTGTCAACATGTTAATCTAGTTAAGTGTCAACATGTTAATCTAGTCAAGTGACAACATGTTAATCTAGTTAAGTGTCAACATGTTAATCTATTTAAGTATGAATGTGTTAATCTGTTTAAGTGTCAACATGTTAATTTATTTAAGTGTCAACATGTTAATCTGTTTAAGGATCAACATATTAATCTAGCCCTCTGGGTTTTTTCACAGCTAACTGCTTTTTAATGATACTTGACTATTGTTACAGGTATACTGCTGTCAATGGCTAGGAAAGGACAGTATTATTGCTGGTGGTTCCTACATGCATATGGCCCGAGTGATTGACCGTGGGACACTTAATGTAAGTAAGGTTAAAATATTATAAAGTGAAGGTTTATTATTTACAACCACAGCCTTTATTCTTAATTTTAAAGTTTTAATGAACTGTTTGAATATGGCATTACCTCCCTTTAAACATTTCCCTTCTGTTTGACCTTGATATATTTGACCTTCAGAGGTTTTTATGTCACATGAAAAGGTGATATGTATGTAGTTATCTCTTTGTCTGTAGTCAGGTTAGCTGTTTGATGTGTTGTCATCCAAACAGGTTTACATGCCATAATGTGAATACATCAAAGTTTGGAATTGACTTTCAAGTAAAAATGTCACAGTTACTATTACTATAAAATCAATTAATTGAAAATTAGTTTCTACAATAACTTGAAGGCCTTGAGTCCACCAAACTGAAACATTGCTCCCACTGAGTGTTTTGCTGGGGGTTGCTATTCATATAGGAATGTCAAAGGCCAATGTCACATTACTATAAATAGAAAATTGATTTTTTTTTTATATTTGATATATAACCTCATTACTTATTGTCAATGTTTGACCATGAAATGTATGTATTTGTTCTTGACCTTGACTTTTTTATCCTTTCAGACAACTGGTCAGTTTGTGGAGCTTCCCCAGGGTGTATACTGTATGGACAATGACCGACAGGGTCATCACCCAAAGATTGCCATTGGCAGCAGCCACAATATCTACCTTCTCCGAGGGGAAAAGAAAAGCTAAATCAAATCCCTTATATCAATATGCTTCTATTTATTCTTATGAAGTTGCCATTTAATTGTAGATAGATGTAGGGAAATCTTTTAGAAAATTCCAATATTTGTTTACTTCTTTCACAGCTTGCTTATGCAGATTAAAATCAAGCTGTGGAAAAAATGTTGAAAATTTAAAACATACATGGCTACGTTATGAGCAAAAAAGATAAAAAGAAAAATATTTTAACATTTAAAAGATGTAATATTAGAAGATAAAGTATAGATAAAATGTCAAAGCTGGATGTTGTTATCAGATACTGTATTTGATATTAAGTTTTCATTATTTAATGTGTCTCAGGTTTTAACATATAAACATGTGAGTTTTTCATGGTATCATTAAAGCAATGTCTATTTATAGAGATTGTCATAGGATCACACACATGATGAACATTATTTTAATATGAACAACATTATAACATGATCAATGTTGCAGCTGATGTAGTATGATAACGTGAAGCCCATGGTGAAGTAAACGCTGTTCATTTCACCATTATAGGGGGTTCATTCACCATGACCATGGTAAAGTGAAGCATTACACTATTTTCTTACTAGTTAAATTTTTGGCACCAATTCTTTTTCTAAATGCCCTGATTCTATCATAAAAACACACAAATAACAAAAATATATGTGTTGGGTAGGGAAATTCAGGGTGAGGCAGGGGGCTTCACTTTACCATGGCCATGACCTGCAGTTCACTTCACCACTGTGGTACATGTATTTTGACGCCGATTCACAATACCATCTACATCGGATCAATATTGTAATAGGATGAACATTTCAATAGAATCAACATTATAATGATATCAACATTGCCACTGGATTAACAAATTGCCAGTTATATTTGGCACCAATGTTACATACACATGTTGGTTCTGTTTTGAAGGATTTCTCTGTTAAAATTTTACCATCAAAATTTGAACTCCTACTTCAGAATCATTTAAAACTGAAAATCCTGAATATGTTGAAAATGTTTCTGTAAAAACCTAAGGCATATCTTCTGTTTGGAATTCATTACTTATATCAAGGGTATATCAGAAAAATGAATAATTGAAGTCTTAATTCACCGGTATTGTTCAAAACAGCAAATTCAATTTTATACAGATCTTTTTGATTAAGTTAAATTTTCTATCCAATTCGATAGAAATCCACAAATCACTGTAGTTATCGTGCATTAAGCCTAGGGATCAACAGTTTGATACTTCTTATTCAAAGTTAGGGCATGGGCTTATTACTGAACAGTGAATTAAAATATATAATTCTGCTGAATGATATTATGGGTATATGCTGGATAAGTACTGTAAAAAATTGTAGGTGCTAATTTTCATGTTTGTTTTTTTTTTTATGTCGTGTTGTGAATTATCAAGAAGATTGACAAAGTTTATCTTCGATGAGTTTTTTTTTTTAACATGATAACTGTTAATATGACTTTGATACCACTGGCTTTAACTCACAAATGTTGATGATACCTTAAATATGTAGTGTCATGATGTTAAAGCTCGCCAGCCCACAGAAGGATATCAACCAAATATAACCCCAGTGCTTTATCTAACTTACACAATCACTTTGTAATTATCACAGCCTATTTACAATCATAACATCAACACATCTATGTTTGATGTTTGAGACATATTTTTGTTCAGTTTAGTGATATTAGAACTGTAGTCATATTAGTTCTACCTTAGTTAGAATATCCTATTCTGTATCGCACAATCAAGTTTGACGGCTGACTACAGACATTAAAAATGGTTTATTTGATGATTTCACACTGATGAGTGATTAATTCCAAGTTTATCATCAGTCTTTGTAAATAATGCATCTGATTTCAACCTTATTTTCTGTACAATATTGTAGACAGGTTTAAATATTCAATGTGTGTGAGAGGGAGACTTTGTTATTTAATTGTGAGAGAAGACATGTATTTATATTCGTACATATGGAATCAAACATTTTGCTTGAAACACCATAGTTTCTAGTACTTAAAATGGATGTTGTATGTTGTCTTAAGGAATAAGATGAACTGAGATACACATGATAAAAATCAGATAGCATTTTTAATTCAAGGTGCTAAACACTAATTAGCTTAATAATACTTCAATCCGTCCAGTTCTAAATGAACAATAGTTTTCAATGAAACAATTGAACGATTTCCATTACTTAATCAACTCTTCATCTGGTTAATTTATTATATCAGCACAAACCAGCTTTGTATGATTGTATGAGATTTGCACAGGTCAATGAAGTTTAAGTATTTTTTAATTATTTTCTGCTTCAGTGAACAAAGCATCATACTCTGTAATATGAAACTCTATATGAAATGTTAGTAGGGTACTTTCCTCCATTGTTTCAAGATTCATTGAAGTGTTAAAAACCTCGTAAGATACTACATGATGTACATGTATTTCTTTTATCAGAAGTTTAGGATTTATTTAAAGAAATTATATCTTGACTACCTTTGTAAGTCACTAAGATAAAAAGATTCTTAAGATACTTAACTTTCAGTTTTGGTTCACTTGCCATTAATTTGGCCTTGACCTCTTGATGTCCATGACATTTACAAAGCAGGTGATTGATATGGCCACTTGGTCCTCTAGGTTTTCTTAATTCAAAATTCATTTTTATTTTTGTAATTTTTTTTATATTATTCTAGATTTGATGTTGCACTTTGTTTAATGTTTGTACTTTTGAATTTTTTGTCCTGCTAAATATATTGGATGGATATTTGTCTGGATTTAATTTTGTTTGGTGTGACATTTAACAAACTGTGTATATCATTTATATATAGCTTCCAATCCAGTTTGGATTATTTCAAGTTGTACTTCTGAAAAAAAAATTGCAGAGTTTTGTAATTGTTAATATATTTTACATTTCTTGTAATTAATGAATAATTTCTGTCTTCACAGCGTTAATAATGATGTTACAATGTCACACTACCTCACAGTGTAGTTTATAAATCTTTTCTGATCTTCTATAAGTTTCAGTTTATTTGGTTTGATATTTACAGGAGAAAGATTATAAATTCTGTGACTGCTTAGATAGTCTATCTCACTACATTGTTTTTACTTTTTCATTATAAAGAATAAATCTTGCGTGACGTTTATGGGGGTTTGATAACATGAAAGTAAACAGGAGGGAAAAAGCCATATTGTATATTCCTAACTTTGTTTTTGTTTTCTAAGAAATGTAAAAATAAAATTGGGCTTTTGTGCTAAATAAAAAATCCAACACATCATACTTTAGTATTAGAAAAGCACACACCTGCAATAACAGTGAATTTACCAGGTGAGTACAAAGATGTATAGACTTTCTGTCAGTTTATATGAAATATTTATATGAGAAAATAAAATTCCTTTGATTGTTATACTGTTTTTTGTGGGTAGCACCTTTAATTCAAATACTTTGACCCAGATATTTTTACACAGTATAAACTATGCATATGCATGTCTTGATGTCCTGATACAGATAAACTACATTTTACACGTGTCAAAATATTGATATGATGCAATTTGTTTTAGACTGTATATTTCTAAACACCCAGAAGTCTGAATCTTCTAGATTAGTTAAACAAGTCTAAAAGGTGATGCATTGTTGGATGCACTGAGATCGTAATTCAGCCTGTCTCCTGTGATAAAGACAGACCTGTCCTTCATTTCTACCAACTTGATTTCTTGTCAGTAACAGATTTAATACTTAACATCCAGTATAATTTTCCCTTTATTTTCTTAAAACAAAATCAGAGATAAATCTTGATCACGTGATCGTCATCCTTGAACATAAAATCCATGTTCTCTTTCCTTTTAAATGTAATTACGATTTTGTCATTAATGGATTTTTGTGGTACAATATTCAAAATTTCCTGATGCTTTGTTTCAAAAATTTTAAATGTAATGTAACCATGGCATCTAGAGCATAATTCAACTCTAAATGACTGGTAGTGGACATCTAGAATATCCAATGATTACACGGCAGGCACAATAAATACCCATACTTATCCCTTAGTTTCAAGAACTCTTTCACAGTTCTTAATAAAATACAATAAAATTCCTTTGAATACCCAAATTCAAAATGACCATTTTCAGCCATCTTGAATATCTTATGATGCTCAAAATGTAGCATGCAAATCTAGGACCAATCATGAACATCTTTTTCACTGCTATGCATACATTGCAGAAACACACTTTACGTGTCAATGTTGAAAATGCTGGTGGCAGCCAATTTAGATATCCAATATGGCCCCATAATATGAATGTTCATAGTATAAAAAAAAACAGATCACATCATTAGTTCTTAATGAATATCAGTAACAAACTTTAAATGTTAAAATTCAAAATGGCAGCTAAAGATCGTCTTGAATGCATAACAAAGATCTTAACTGAACACGTCAATAATCTTCGGAAATAGCGGTAACATACATTAAATTTCAAAATTGTGGCTGATATCCATCTTGAATAGCCAATGACGTTCGAAATGTACAATTAGGACGAATACTGAACGTGTCCATAAAGATTCGAGCAGATCGCTGGAGTAGTAATTGGCAGAAACAGCGGTAACAAAAATCATTCTTTATTGGTGGAACGGACGCACCATGGACGAAAAGTGATTTTAAAAGGCATTCGATGATAGTGCTGTAGAAGTTGTGTTCGTATTGGTATACAAAAGTAAGTGAGAAACTTGTATGATAGAAACTGGTTTTGGTTTATAATTTGAATTTATTTGTCATTTCTATCATTGTCGAACGTCGAATGTCTTTAGCTGGGCACAACACCAAGGCTAAAGGGATGTGTTTTAAGGAGGATGAAAGACACGTTACAAAGACAGAACGCAAATTCCGCAGCCCGCTTCACTTGTGTTAGGTTTTTCCTTTTTTATGAGGGGGTGGGACTTACGTGCTATCTAATAAAAAACAATCCGTTCATAAACAGATTTTACATAAACTTCCATTTTACTGAGCACCTCTTAATTACTACAATAAAAGCTGGTACATTGAAACACTTATCAAATTATTGAAACAATTCAATATACAGCTTCTCAACATTGTCACTTATTTCATCACGCGACCGGACATCTGGGGACCCCACTGATGGAAATCGTTCAAAATAACACATCCAAAATAGTCATCTTCCAAAATGGTCGTCGTGGTTGCCATATCAATTTTTTTGTTGCAGACGAAAATAATTATAACGACTTTGTCAATATCTGTCCCTTACCGTCCCCGAGAATTTTAGTCCAATGACACCAGTGGAACTAAGAAGTTTAAACTGTGGCTTTCAAGATGATGACTATGGTTGTCATATATCAGATTTAAGACTTACCCGAAAAATAGCAACACGTGACCAGGGCCGTCTCTGGATCATTTCAGGTAGATCTGAATTAATTTACAATTAAGGATCTTGTGAGGTGAAAGATGTGAAAGGCTTACAATGTTGGCGGTCGACTGATGGCGAACGACGATAAACGAAACACCGTGAATAAAAATCATTTAATCTTAAAAAATCGTGACTATTTTCATAAATCGTATATGTAATGGAAACGAATGTAACATTCAGTTGATCGCAAATGAAAACATTCTCGAAAGCAGTTATTAGACTGTTACAAATTTTAAATGGCGATATTCTCTCTAATCATCTTTTTTTCACGTCATAATGCTTGCGACGCCATAGAGTTGTGACGTCACAATAGAAACATTTGGGAACCGTTAAATTATATTTCACTTATGGTCTAAAACCTAACTCATATGATGGGATACCTGGGTGGTTATGTGATAAAACATGACTGAATATTAGAGTATCGAAGGGATATTATCTAAATCAATGATGTGACAGGCTCTTAGATGTGCGAGGAACATACTAAGCAATTATCAGATGCGAAGAAACCTACTTTGGAGCACAAAGAACGTATTTATTTAATCTATTCATGAAGTCCACTCAAACTGACCTTCTCATGACCGATTCAAACAAATTTTCACTAAAACAGTAACGGCCCAATCTAACCCACTCATGAGTACCGATTCAAACAAATCTGCACTAGAACAGCAACGACCCAAACTAACACACTCATGAGTACCGATTCAAACAAATCTATACTGCACTAGAACAGCAACGACCCAAACTAACACACTCATGAGTACCGATTCAAACAAATCTGCACTAGAACAGCAACGACCCAAACTAACACACTCATGAGTACCGATTCAAACAAATCTATACTGGAACACGTAACGACTCAAACTAACCCACTCATGAGTACCGATTCAAACAAATATGCACTAGAACAGCAACGACTCAAACTAATCCACTCATGAGTACCGATTCAAACAAATCTGCACTAGAACAGCAACGACTCAAACTAACCCACTCATGAGTGCCGATTCAAACAAATTTTCACTAGAACAGTACCCACCCAAACTAACCCACTCATGAGTACCGATTCAAACAAATCTGCACTAGAACAGCAACGACCCAAACTAACCCACTCATGAGTACCGATTCAAACAAATATGCACTAGAACAGCAACGACCCAAACTAAGCCACTCATGAGTACCGATTCAAACAAATATGCACTAGAACAGCAACGACCCAAACTAACCCACTCATGAGTACCGATTCGAACAAATTTTCACTAGAACAGTACCCACCCAAACTAACCCACTCATGAGTGCCGATTCAAACAAATTTTCACTAGAACAGTAACACCCAAACTAACCCACTCATGAGTGCCGATTCAAACAAATTTTCACTAGAACAGTAACACCCAAACTAACCCACTCATGAGTACCGATTCAAACAAATCTGCACTAGAACAGCAACGACCCAAACTAACCCACTCATGAGTACCGATTCAAACAAATCTATACTGGAACACGTAACGACTCAAACTAACCCACTCATGAGTACCGATTCAAACAAATCTATACTGGAACACGTAACGACTCAAACTATACCACTCATGAGTGTATCAAGATGACGCGGCATTAAGGCCTTCAGTAACAACGTAGAGTCTGCTGCTGCTGCTACAATACGTTTATTGCTACATCGAGCATGGCATAGACGCTTGAAATATGATCACATAAATGTTTGACTATTACAGTAGTACTAATTACTGACATATATCGACTAGAACTTGTACATAACAATGACATATTGTTACAATGAGTACCGATTCAAACAAACCTATACTGGAACACGTAACTACTCATACTTACTGATTTCCTAAGTGGATACTACAATAGCTCATGTAATTTATGTAATATGTAGTCGGGAGGTTGTTCACTAACTTTTCTACATCTGATAGCTAAAGATGTTTGATAAGCCGTAGTCCAGCATGTACTCTACATGATTATACAAATATACGGCATATGTGGTATTTGATGATCGAATTCTAAGGCAAAATGTACAAGGAGTGAACTCTAGGAATATTTTGATGCCGCGTTCATTGTAATAATCAACATCAATCATTGGAAACGATATTCGAAACAATTATGCTATACTCTGCATTACTCCATGTTTCGTCAGTTCAACATAGCACCAGGATTTGTAACAATAGCATTCTGTTTGTAAAATTTCCTGCAATGAGAAAAAAAGGAATAACAAATATCCTGAAATTTAAATTTTGGTGTAGACTTGGGAAAGGAATATCATTGTTTTAATCGGATAGCACGCTGATTATGACGTCACAAAGGTATGGATTCTATGACGTCATCGTAATTATTTGACTGGCCCTGGTAACCAAGATCGATGAGACCATTTTTCTTCAACTAACGACCATGTCCTGAGTTTAAGTCTCCGCTGTGAAGTTGCCATAGTATTACAGACGGTGACGTCCAGACGAGTCTAGGCTTGCTGCCAGGTATGTTATGGATAGTAAAGGAGGGGAAGGCTGTGAGAATGTGTAAAACCGCGGAAAGCGGGCCAGTGGTGTAATGGTGAAATTATCTCGATCATTAACAGGTCTAAATCAAATGTGTAATTTAGAGGAGAACAAGGAGGAACAAGGAGGGAGATATTGGTCGTAATAAATGAATAGCAATGTAGCAAAAAGTGAAAGAAATGTCGGACAATGTAACGAGACAATTACAATGACATAGACAACCATAGTCTGTCGGGAAAGTATAATGTCACAGGCGAATATTGTGTAACGGCAAAGTATAATGTCACAGGCGAACATTGTGTAACGGGAAAGTATAATGTTACAGGCGAATATTGTGTACCGGGAAAGTATAATGTCACAGGCGAATATTGTGTACCGGGAAAGTATAATGTCACAGGCGAATATTGTGTAACGGGAAAGTATAATGTTACAGGCGAATATTGTGTAACGGGAAAGAATAATGTCACAGGCGAATATTGTGTGACGGGACAGTATAATGTCACAGGCGAACATTGTGTAACGGGATAGTATAATGTCACGGGCGAATATTGTGTAACGGGAAAGTATAATGTCACAGGCGAATATTGTGTAACGGGAAAGTATAATGTCACAGGCGAATATTGTGTAACGGGAAAGTATAATGTCACAGACGAACATTGCTAAACAGCAGATGAACATTGTGTAACGGGAAAGTATAGTGTCAAAGACGGACATTGTATAACGGTGGAGTACAAAAAACAGAGAAACGTTATGTCGCATATTGCTTTGCAACATATAGACAAGGTGCATCATGTTAAATTGTGTTATTTCTAGGAGTTGCAATGGAAGATACCGGGCGATACTGGCCTGAAAAGGGCAAAAAGACGAATGAGGAAATTGTCTTCTTCGACGCGAAGGCCCTTGCTGAAAAGAGGGCCATGGATACGGAGAATGTGTACAATATTACACAGCTTCCTCCGCCATCGCCCGACATCTCTCTGAGGGAGATAAAACGACGAAACTCGAAAATAAAACGGGTTCAACAAGAGGAGAAAGAAATGTCCAGACAGATGGAGCAGCGCTTGCAGGACATCTCCAACATATATCGGGTCGCCATACCTTCTATGTCCGAGAGTTACAGCAAGCTTCCAAGTGGAAGTTCCGTCAGTCACCTGCCGCCGTTGTCGCCAAGCGGCAGAATGGTTTCGGCTTCTTACCTCCAGACGCGACCTCCAAAGGTTGCCGTTAATCCCCAGTTAGATAAAGGTTCTATGTTCCGGGCAACAATGGCGGGACGCACTCGCACGTCCAGTTCTTACCGGGAATTCGTCGGTCGTCTCTCCTACCTAATCAACCAAAGTAGAGAAAAAATGACCAAGCTGTACGGAAGCTCAGATTTGTCACTGGTCATGGAATTTCTAGGGAAGGAGTCCCCTGATCACTGCGTGTATCTCGACTCTAGTCCCAGCGACAAAATGGCAGCGTTCCGTCAGCAGCAGTTTTGTATCAATACCACAGTAAGAAAAATACTTCATAATGAAGCCAAGAAAAAAGGGCGTGCTCCTCATTCGATAAAGTAGTTGTCACAAAAATTAACTGAATAAACCTTCATGAGCAAAGAGAAAGTCCCATTATTTTTGTAGCTGCCGTTATGGATTTCCATGGTTAATTTAATGACCTAGTACCAAACGTGAACACAGTTTCTTGGGTTTCTGAACCCCAAACTCTGGACATTGACTGTTAATTTGAAATTCGTGGTTCGAACAATATTTGCGGCCGTCAACCTACTTCATCGATGTTTGAAGTTTACTTGGCGATATCCTTACAATAAGGTCAGATAATAATTCGACAGATCGGCGACCTCTTGTGTTACAGTAGTTGTCATAAACATATCTTATCCTATTAGAATCGCTAAAACGTTGCTTTTTACATATGATTTGATAGTTTTGTCTCAATCTCTCCCATTCTATTTCCTCTCCAACATCCCGCTATCTTAGTAGATTATTGTCACTAAACCCATGGTCTGCAGGAATGATTGGCTAAAAACAACTGGCCTAGCTTAATCATGTCTTGTTATCAGACTGTAGAAGTTTACAAGATCGGTCAGATATATATGGTCAGTATAATTGTTGAAATATTGTCTGACTGGGGTAGTAGCAGGCAGAGTTTAAATAACAGTACTACATTAATTCCTTAGTAAGGCAAGACTTGTTTTCTAGCTAGATTGTTTGAAAGGGAGTTGAATTTTTTTTAAATACCAAATAAACATCTCTTATAAATGTACAAAGGTTCTCATCCAACGCTCTATTCCCTTTCTGCAATTTGTGTAGTTGACAGAATTACGATTTTGTTTAAATTGTGTTATGAGGTAGGAGGCCGGGTATTAACATTGATAACATTGTTTGATCTAAATAATTTCCTGGTGGTAAAGAACCCATTGTAAATTATTTTGTCAATCACTGGATTTCACAATGACCAGAACATGTCAAGTTGTCAACATATTCATTTTGGGTGATTTATTAATACCTCTTAATATCCTAATGTGGTAAGTGTTTCTTACCTGGATATATATATAAAAAAAGTCACAAGTTAAAAAAAACTCCTTTATTGCAACAGGTAGTCTTCAAATACAAATATGTTATCTCTCTCAAATAAACATAAATGTCACAAAAACGATTGTTATACCTGATACATAAAGAGTGAGGTTAATTAAGGGACAATGATTCTGCTGCCAATGACAATGTACTTTTTTAACTGAAAAAAATGTATTACAGGAAAATACATGTTACCTCAATATCAATAATTCTGATGCATCAAAATTTTGGTTTATTTCTTATGCCTTATACTGCAGGAAAGACACTTCCTAGCCAAATAAGCATGCTTTACTAAAATAAACACAGGAGTATTTCCACAATTTTCACAAAGGAATGTTACTACCTTTTCATGTATTCAGTTTCCACACACAGGTTGTTGTGAAAATCAAGCAGAGGAAAAAATCACTGCCCTTATTCATAACTGCAAACAGATCACAGACACATGAACATCCATGGTCATTAGACTTTCTGTAGGAATAATGTTTAAAACTGTTTATGGACAAAGAAAAATTACACAATAGCAAAGAAATATATTTGACCAGCAGTAAAATCAAACTTCAAAGGATTATTATATGAAACTACAAATGTACATAAAAAATATTTGATATTATAAATCATCAAGCTAAATGTTTCGATTATTTTGCCAATATTAGTAGCAGCACTTGTCACATAAAGTACACGGAGTGTGGTAATATTACAAAGTAAAATGTCTAACAGATTGTAAAATAAATCTCATTCACGGGTAAGAAAAAATATGTGATAAAATGCCAAAATACAAACATAAGTATTTTGAGGGATAAGCCAGTTTTAAAAACTTCATGATGGTATATTAAATATGAAGCTATTTAAATATTGTAATCACTTCTGTTTTCAAACAGTAAAGCTATCCACTTTCCATTCTTTGTCACTCTATCCAGGATTTGTGACACTGATAACATTTAAGATTCAATAATCTTTTGGGCCAAGACATGAGGTCATTCATCATATTAACAATTTGCAGCAGACAATATATCATAGATATACCTCTGCAAATACTCTCCAGTGAAACATGACCATTCAAAAGTGACATTACATCTTGGATGAATCAGAAATAGCTTGACATCAAATTACATACAATTACCAATCATACTTTTAAAACATGATTTTTGTGCAAAGAAATTTGTATCAAAAAATGAAATCATTGTAACTTGAAAAATATATACTTGTGTCAATATATTTTACATTTGTACCTGACAGTCTAGTCTTAAAACAATGGTAACATCCATACACAGTAGGTGTCATTTAATCTGCATTTCACCTTCAGTTCATTCCTTCATTAATTCTCTTTTACACATTTCTATACAAAAACTCATCCACTTGACTTAAAAGTATAAAAATTGCACTTGTAGTACATTGAATGCTGCCTATTCTTATCAATGCTATTTAAAATAGCAAAATGATTATTTTCTCCCCACTGCGTAGAAATCTTGTAACAGGCTTCAACCTCTATTTTTCTAAAGCAAATTACCTATATCAAAATAAGTAATGACTTTTGAAGATCATAATATGATTTATATCTGAAGTGAAGGCAAGACTTTCATACACAACAATAAATTCATCAGAATATCATCTGTCTCTAGAAAAACATTTTACTTTAAACTCAATACCAAACAAGGTCTTTAACAACTTGAGGATATACAGAGGAAGCTTGAGATACATCCTGTTTTACATGTTGTGAACTGTTGTAGTCATATTACGATGCCTTTGATCTTGTGAAGTATGTTTTAGAGGTTATGGAGGAAGAAGAATCCTCTGCCAAGTAGTACAGTCCTGCAGCAGGTAAAATGCCGGTTAAGCAGCAACCCAGAAACAATCGTACCGTCTCTGCATTGATTGATCCATCATAGAAGGCACAGGCCACACATCCAAGGGTGAGGAGTATTATCTGAAAATAAAAGAAAATACATTCAAGCACGTTCTCCTGAAAAGGATCAATACTGATTTCAATCTGTTATGAAGAAAAGTGTATACAAAGGAATAAGTGGGGACATTATATTTACAGTAAACAACATGAATTGCTTTGTAGTTGTACTTCCTTGAACTTTTCATTACCAAAATTCTTCAAAATTTAATAAACAGATGTTGACAAATATGTGGTAAATACTTGTTTTGATTGTGAATGTATGTAAAAACCAAAAAACATTCTGATTGTTAAAGTATCAACAAATGTTACACAAACAGCCTGAGTTCTTTACATATATTATCCCAATCCTTATCAACAATAGAAGCTGTACTGCCACTTAATAAGTCAATCGAGGAACCAGATTGCCATATGTTAATTTTGTTTGAGACGCCAACCCATCACACGTCAAATGTCTAAATTTACATTTAATTAAACTGACACAGTTCAAACGACATACTAACAGCACAATATGAAAATAAAGAATAAACCCTGCGGATACACAATCATAAAAGAAATTCATACTGGGATATATCAAATCTTTAACAGTATGATGTACATAAAGTGTGGGAAAAGTCTAATTTACCGTGAGCTGCATGCAAAAAAACCTCCTTCTGTCCTCATTTTCTCTAAAGCTTGGGGCAAACCAGGCCAGAAAAATATGACCGAATGCAATGGCACCAGACACACGCTCTTGGTGGACTTGAAAGTTCTTGGGATCGTGTATCTGGAAAAAGATTTCAGTAATAAACCATAGGAAACAGTGAAATAAATTGTTTTCTGGCTCTCTGCCAGTTTTGATACATTGTAGTAAAGAATGGATGAATCCATTGTGTATGACTGCGAAAAAAAAGGTTTCTGGGTCTGAGCTAGTTTTGATACATTTTAGTATATAACAAATTGATCTTTTGTGTATGACTGTGAAAAAATTAGGTTTCTGAGTCTATGCTAATTTTGATACATTATAGCATAAAATGAATTAATAATTTGTGTATGACACAATATGGATTTAGAGTTTCTTTGTTCTGATATATTGTCCCTTGACCTCCAAAACTGATTTACTTGATGTGAAATAATGTGGTTTCACTCTTGTTAGTGAATTTAAAACACAGAACATGATATTGCCAGAGGATTCTTTGGCACATCATATGATCACATCTAAAGTACAGGGTTTCATAGTTATAAGCTGTTTGTTATATTCATCTAATCTGATAACCAATGCAGAAAATGCTGCAAGGCCATTCAGTTATTCAAAGTGATTCTAAATTAAAACTACTGTCCATCCATAGAAAATCAAATTTGAAGCTAAAATCTTAATTGGTGGTTGTCTCCTACTTACAACAAGTATTGATAGACAAAATTTTGTCAATGTATCTTCAATCAATATTGCTGAGTAAAATATGCAAATATGCAGCATATCTGGAGCACTGATGGTACTATGCTTCATTAAATACTTACAAACGACCCGATTGTCACCTTTGGGAAAGCCATTGTCGCTAACCCAATGATAAAAAGGAGCAGGAAGTCAAGTCGTAAGATAACACTGACAGGACCTTTCATTTCTCGTCTACCAACAGAAGGTCTTGTTCTCACAAGCTGGACAATATTGGTCACCATGATACAGCCAACACACAGAATGAAGAACCACATGTTCTACAAAACAATAGAAAAAACATAAACATAAAACTGGAACCAGTATTAAAACATATGTATGTGAAGGAAAAAAATGTACAGGAGGCCTACAAAAAAATGGTGGAGCTGTTTCTCATGTGTTACCTTTAAAAGGATATACAGGCCTTCATGTCTTAAACACTCCAGTCACGTTCCCATGCCTGATAATAAGCTCATTTATATTTGCATACAAACCATTATTCTGTAATAAACCTCGGAGTCAGTTTATTTATTGACACCAGGGTCAGATGTAAAACATTTTTATTTACACATTACCACATTTGGCAAACTTTTTTCCCCAACTGCATTTCATTATCTTTAGATCTTGTTATAACATTTAAAGTGACTAAATGATTAGATTGTGTAACTTTTTCCCATGCATTTGATTTTGGGTGAACGTTGCAATACTTAAAATTAGACTTTTCACAAAATCATAGCAGTTTTTGAGAAAAAATTGATAAAGATTATCAGCTTCAAGCTAGCAATGGTTGACAACCACTGTTGTGTCCACCGCTATTTTAGTTGAAAGTGGCAAAGTTCATTCTGTAATCTTTCAAAACCTCGATTAAATATGTAGCTTTATTGATTTCTAAATTCTCTTTCATCTCGAATGTAGAAATGTATTGTTTATACTCTCAAAATGATAATGGTAATAATAAGTGATTGGTTGCTCCTGTTTTATTTAAGATTTTTGTTGTTTTTAATTACATGATTGAGCAAACTTCTGAATATTGTAATAAAAAGAAAATGAGCAACTTTTAACAGGTTTAAAGGTTATAATGCTTTTTATCAGTCATGAAATGAAAACCAAACCATTTAGTCATTTTAATGAATTATTGGTAGCACAAGCACAATTAACAATCTATACATCTGACCAATAATACAATATAATATCAGGTGGATCTGCTTAATGTATATTATCCTTTGAATCACAGAATGCTTCATACTTGTGTTTCTGTTATCCTCACAATCTATTATTGTATTTGTATTAAGCAAACCCTGTATACAACTTCAATCATACGACTACAAACTGATTGCCACAGTCAGTATTTACAGCAGATTACTGTTTTATAAATACAGACGTGCTTTCTTGATTTAGACTTTGTCTACAGTTTGCTTGCCTTGCAGAAGTGTACAGGTGTAACATGATATTGTTGTAGACATCACACAGCCCAAATGTAATATCAATATCAAGCCTCCTCTGTCCCATCTAGCAAGGCAATGTAAATTATTGTCATCATCATTATAGCTAGCAGTATCCCCTTGATTTAATGACACTTAATATGCTTTCTAAACAATGTATTATCATTACATTCAGTTTGATAAAAATACTTACCCTGTCAGTGAAAGTCTTGGTGTAGGTAAAGTGTCCATGCAACATTACCATCAACAGTGGGAACAGCCCCTGTAAATATTGACAAGTCTTAATATCAACACCCACTGTTAAGTGTAGAATTTAACTTGGACGAACATGACCGAGGAAAATTTAACATTGAAATTTTGTTTAGTTTAAAAAATCAGTTCTAAAAACTGAAATGAAGATTACATAACATTCTAAATACTGAAAACCAGAGTTTAGTGGAAATTCCTTACTACAAAACCATATATATAGTGATCAGCTGATTTAGTAAATATATCAAAGAGTTTTACCAGTGTCCTGGACCACAGCATTGCTCCAATGACACTATCATCTCGTGATTTTCTGCAAGAGTACCACATTACCATAGGAGCCAAAATATGTACACCATACAAACGGTACATGAGGATGTTATTAGGATCCTTGATAGTCTTGTCGCTGAACACCTGCAATACAAACAAAATCATTTGTCAAAATATCACAAAGAAATACTTCAAAAATCGTAATTTGCCAAAAGATCCATTACCAACAATCTGCAAAGAACTATTTCATCAATACATCTGACATGGTCATATCTTCAAGCAGAATCACTTTAGTTACATGTATATCAATATTTCTCTTTGTGGTCTTAGTAAAGGCCTATTGACAAAATGTGAATTTTAAATCCACAGTGCCATCCTGTCACACTAAACATCTGCCCTACAGGTGGGACATTTAAGAACTGTACTTCCCATCACTTTTGTGTAATTCCTAACTGGCCACGGATTTCCTTCAATGACCATATCTGTTAGTAGGATATAAAGCAATTAGGAACCAAACCATATTGAACATACACCAAACCACAATAAATAAATGTCTTATTTCTTCACATTGTCACCAACTAGGAAATGATTACCTTCATCTGACACCAGTTTTTAAATTTCTGCACCTTTGGTAACATATTAGTTCATTTCTGACTACATAAGCTATAATTTCAGTGTGTTAAACTTCTTTAGCAATTAGTTCATTATTATTTAATCGACCACATATAGGATGTAAATTTTGATGTTATTGGCATTTTAAGAGGTGACTACTTTACAACTACATATTATCATATCCTCATCAGTACAGAGAAATTCTGAGTATAATTATGAACCCATGTGGACCCTCTCCATTTCTTAAACCAAGGGCAATAACTCCATCAAAATATCAGACTAAATCAATACATTTAAAATCAAAACTAGAGGTTCTGACATATTTTATAGGTATTACAATGTGCCTATAAAATATTATGCTGTACTGTATACGGACTCTGAACCATTTATTGAATACAACATCGCAACATTGAGTAAGAAACCCTTGTGCTCAAATCTAAACAGCTGCGCCTTCCATAGTTTACTATCATATCAGTAATAACATGCTACTGACATGAATCTGGCTACCGGTCCCTATTCTCCCAATCTTTTTGTTAAATGATAAGTCGACGTCCTCATAAATCTCAAATGAAGTCAAACGGTTAATTGCAACATTTGAAGTCGATCAAGTGGCAATATCTACCAAATGCGAAATGCAATAACGCACGCAACTAATAACACTGAAAATATTTAAGTACGTGACAATATTATGTAGAATCGTTTCGAAAACAACGCACCTGCTGACCCATGAAAAATTGTGGAAATAAGATTGCTCCAACGCCGAGCCATGAGGTGAATACCATATCTGCAAACATGGCAGTCTTCCTGTCTCCAAGACTAACTCCAAACCCCACCAAAAGAGCTAAAGCTCGTATCACGTCGTAAACAGGCACCATTTTTCGGTTTTCAGTTTAAAATTTTCAAAATATACAACCCGAAAATTTCAAACAATGCGCCGCTTTCCCAATGATGCGCCACCTGGAGGACGCGTATAGAGGTCACTCAGGAGTGTTCGACTAGACAAGCTCTAGGTGCGTTCGTTAGATATAAGCCAAAACTAAGCAGGGACAAGTCACGTTTCCTTATCGCCCATAAACGATTCTTACTCGACTTTTGATATACAATGTTGCACACAGATCCCATCGATGTTATTATTATGACATTTCAGTTTTGAAAACCGTATTTTCTCTGGTAGGAATGCCAAGGTAGTTTGATGTTGGGCATACCGACTTTTTAACAGTTAAGAAGAAATAATTTCAAATATCCTTTGGAATCAATCGACAGCAGAATTTAGGAATCGTATTTTCCATGTCTGACATTTCATGTCGAAAGAGAGAGCTCGACGACTGTGGACATAGTGGCTCTAAGTGAAAGATTTACAATGGAATAAAATGGACTAAAAGTTAATTTATAACTTATACTTTTTATGGTTGATTGTCGATTACCGGATGTTTTGAATTAGTGTCAAATCAAAAATTTTCTATTGTGTGGGCTTACAGTTTAGTTGATTATGTCATCTTGTCCATTCTTACATTCGTCGTTTTAAATTTGTATAAGCCGACGAGTACGATAAAGCTGCCAACTTCGTCTCCTGGTTAGATGTGCCGAGTTTCCATGACCATATCTATAAACATTGTGATACATCACCAGCATCATTAGGTAAGAACTATAATTTCATTTGCTGTGGTAACGGTGGGCTAATATTCATAGTCCATCAAAAACTTTGCTACCCTTTAGAAAGTATACCAGACAATCGAATTGTACCATCGGTATGTGTATTCATCGTGTTAATTCTACGCTTCCTTTTCTGATTGGGGTCTATATGTCTACACTCCGGTGTAAAGGAATAAAGTAAAGTCACATAGCCCATTGGAGGTTGCATCAGGTTCTATGCTGATATTATTGACGCCCAATATGATACACAGCCTATTTTGTATTCTGCGCGACGGGAAAAATCGCCATTTCATGAGCCAATCTCCTCAAACAACTTTATTCCAATCAACAAATTTGACATGTGTTCGGGACTATTTTACACTTTTACTCTTCTCTGACGAAAGACCAAATGATTGACTGCATCCAGGCATGAAGAGTCTGTTCCATTCCCGACACAGATATACCGCGCCTGACCACGCAGTTTTGGAATGTACAATCCGAGTGCAAGTGTTCCTTGACACCGCGTTTTCAAAACCTCCGTCGAACGATAATTGAGAACTTGCAATGTTGATAATCTAAGATAGTTCCAACTCACCGTCGACAACATACTACGGAAGCATCTAGACATCGACATAAATCAAAAGCAAGACATTGATTCATTCCATACTATAATCACAGATATTCTGATCAACTGCGCGCGTCACCTGAGGATGGAGTGGATACGAGACGAGAAATCGCGTGGCGTTCAGTATCCTTCTTATCCTCCATACGTCAACACATGTAAATTATCATAGGTACGGACGTAATCTAAAAACATTATTGGGGTCCATGCGCTATATGACAAGTCGAAGTGTAAAGATAAGTGGGGTACGTGCGCTATAAGACATGTCGAAGAAAAACAATAGTGTGGCACGTGCGTTATATGACAAGTCGAAGAGAAAACATTTAGGAGCGATACGGAAACGTTTTCTTACCTAATCTCGTTTTCAAGGGTTTCAACTTGCAGCCCTGGTGCTCGCTCATTAGCAACGCTGATGTGGGTTGTGCACGCGGTGATGTTACTGCTTATGACAGTGTCTATCCGATTTTCTGAATGTATACAAGAGCTATTTTAGCTCATCTAGTCCGAAGAACCCGCAAGTTTATGCTATAGAGCAGCGACTGTCGTCCGTCAATGTTTTACCTGAGAATCGCTACTAGTCATAGAGGACTGAGCGGATTTTGACCAAATTTGGTCAGAAGCATCCTTGGGGTCGAGAAACAAATTTTGCATAAAGGGTGGATCTCGACGCCCAGGGGATTGAAAGCTGGGCCACACTGGGGAAGTTTTGGCTGGATTTTGGCAAAATTTGGTGTGAAGTTTCCTTGCATTGGATGAAAGGGAACCAATTTTGTGTAAACGATGGGTTTTGGTCGTCTGAAGCGGTAGGGGTTGTGACCAAATAGGGGTATATAGTGAAAATTCTTTAAAATCCTACTTTTCCTACAGGAAAGACTGGATTTTGTTTGAAGCATTCTTTGGCGAAGTGGACTAAATTTGGTATAAACGACGGGCCTCTGCCCTCGAGGCTGGAGAGCGGGGTCCAATGTGACCTCGAATGACCTTTCCTGAAATTAATTCGTCGGATATTTGGTATAACCTGGTATTCAAAATCGATGTAAATATTGATCCATTCATTAAACATGTGTAATAGCTCTGTAATTGTCTAGTTCTTTAGGTTCATCTATGTTTTTGTTTTGCATATGGGTTTATTTATCTCAGTACTCCAACTTTCCGGTATTAAACCAGTATCTTGTATAATGTTAAACAGTTTAACGAATGTAAGAGGCATAATATCCTCTATATTATTATATATTCGTTATATACATCGTCTATACCGCATGCTTTGTTATTATCTAGTTTTTGAATCGAGTTTACAACTTCTTCGGGAATAATTGGACCATTATATATCATAGATACTGGCGTTCCTAATCGGTATTTCTGAAGACTTCGTGTTCACCGTTTTGAAGATTCAATTTGCTAAAACATTCATACAGTTCATCGATTTGGAAGTCATCTTTGTGTTTTCATTCGATTTATCGATTCTGTTCAGGATGTTCTAAAACAATTTTGGTTTATACAAGAAATTTTCCTTGTTTCTCTTACAGGTTCTTCATGAAACTTTAAATAATTTGCGTTGATCACGTTTCTGTACCATCTACCTTTCTTGTTTAGTGTTTACGGTTCGCAATACTTTTTAAAATAGTGTACCTTTTCTTAGCGTCATGAAATTCTTTTCGTTTCATGTGACATTCATGAATTATCATTTTTTTTACCTGTATAAGCTTCTTTTATTCCAAAGACCTTTTCGTCGTTCCTTTAAACATATCACTTATAAAGGTTATTAACTCATTTAAAGTGGACTTTCATATTTCTTGGGTGATTCCTTAATGCTGTCAATTTTCGTATTTATTTCTCGTAATTTAAATGGAAGGTTTGCTGCCTTATCCAGGTGAATTCACAGTTCACAATTTAATTAACGGGATGGGAAGGAGCTAGTCTTCGAAGCAATTAGCCAATATTTCTGCCAAATCCTCGTCCGTAATTATTTCTTTTTGCTTAACTGGTGAGTGGTGTTGACTCCGTCATTTTCCACATTTCGCTTGCAATAAAAGTAACCAAATCCTTGATGTTCTTGGACGTACGTAAAGATGATATTGTCCTTGACCCTGAAACTTCGATTGATGTTCGATCCTGGTACCTTGATCCTGAGAATATAACAAAAAGTGGTCAAGAGGGCTCTGACGTGACGCTTGGATATGCCTCTCGTCTTTCTTTCTCTGACGGTCAGTCCTTTGGGTTTCATTTTTTACCCTTCTCAGTATCTCGTAGGCAACAATTACGGCGCTGGATATTGTCACGGTCCTTGGTATGCTGACGATGTATGTTTTGGGACAGAGATCGATCGTCACTCTCGTGTTCGGTCTTGGACAAACTCGGCATTCTCTTGTCGTATTTCGAGTGACGCACACAGCACCTTCGCGGCAACTAGTGATCGATTCGTCCGTGCAAAACCCATACAAGCCGCGTTCGAAGTCTTCTCTCATTTCCGATTTGATGACGTCGTCTATACAGTTGGCAGTCAGGCCACGTACCTGTCCACCTGTACAAAACAAAACGATTAAAAATCTTCCTTATCGAGATCGACGGTGATTCGATCAGCCGTATCATGGTATCCTCACCCATTGGGTCCTCCTACATTTGATAAATCCCTTGAGGGGCAGGCCACTCGAGGAAGTATCCCTCGGGGGAGGGGGTAGCCCCAATAGGGGGATTACCTTTGAGGGGGATCTCTTAAGGGCCGGGGCATGGAACAGGAACATATAGAAGGGACTCGAGAAAGAAGTACATCC
This sequence comes from Ylistrum balloti, assembly GCF_031769215.1. Lineage (NCBI taxonomy): Eukaryota > Metazoa > Mollusca > Bivalvia > Pectinida > Pectinidae > Ylistrum > Ylistrum balloti. The sequence goes on along the minus strand of NW_026781862.1, from coordinate 1,092,968 downwards.
TATTCCACTTATAGCCACCATGTTTACACGTAATGCAGGCTACAGTCACATGTGTGACCACGTAATTATCTCCCTTGAACGGTATGCCATAGATTCGGGACCAGTCCGGAAACTCGAGTGGCAATCCAGTGTCCATGTGGACTAGTGGAGACTTTCGTGGAGTATAAGGACTGTAAGGTCGAAAAAATCCGATTTAACAGTGTCCCGGCTATGTTACTTGTCTTCTACACGTTTCTATGTATCGTCACGCTATCATACATACGACAACAACTGCAAGGATTTTAATAGGTTATCGCCTTACTTAGGTCACGAAAAGTACAAAGGTGTGTAGATTTTCCAGAGAGCAATGGCGAAGCCAATACCGAACAATGTTGTCATTAAGACCAGGGAGATGCATACGAGCGGAGAACCGTTGAGGGTAATCGAGTCCGGTTTTCCCTCCCCTCGGGGAGACACTTTACTTGAAAAAATCCGCTACACTCGGGAACATCTCGATCCTTACAGAAAGTTGCTGATGAGCGAACCTCGCGGCCATCTTGACATGTTTGGTGCGGTATTGGTAGAGCCGGATAACAAGGAGGCAGACATGGCCATCATGTTTATACATAATGCAGGTTATAGTACCATGTGTGGTCACGCGATTATCTCCCTTGGACGGTACGCTGTAGATTCGGGACTAGTCCGGAACCTTTCCAGTCCAGAAACTCGAGTGGCGATCCAGTGTCCATGTGGATTAGTGGAGACATTCGTGGAGTATAAGAATGGCAAGACCGGATATGTCCGATTTAACAGTGTTCCGGCTTTCGTCTTCGCAACAGGTAATAATGTGGTCATTGATATATAGGTAAACACTTCAGAAACATTCTATTTATAGGAGAAATATTGATAACATTTACTAGCAATTGTTGTTCAAAGTATATAAGAAGTTTGATATGATTATCTTGGCACATTTTGTATGTATCAGTACAAGGATAATGTAGATAGCTGGGCAGTATTCGCTTCCTGCAGAATGACTTTGGTAAATTCTAGTAATTGCAAAAGCAATCAATTTGTTTATATCAGTACCCCTGTGGTTTAGATGTGTCAGTGGATGTTCCCGGGTATGGTCATGTGGTAGTTGACATCGTGTACGGAGGTGCCTTCTTCGCCTTAGTGCCTGACTGTCAGTACAGCTTCCGATTGGAGGGTGTTGCCCCAGACGTCATCAGACGTGCAGCAGCGGCCACGACAGGTAAAGTTTCTCCTGGAATACGTGCCACCAGGGCAGATACTACGGGGAACAAGTATTCCAAGGATACACGGTACATTTTTTGGGGATTTCCGTAAACAAAAAATGCATATCGAAAAAAATCAAGGCAGTATGTAAGAAAAAGCAAATTTCACAAGTGTTCCCAGAGAACAAGCTCACTCGTTTCCATGCTTGCCACGGACACCTGTTAGCAGGCCATGATTTGCTAGGAAGGGAAAATGGGTTGCTAGGGGCACATATTACCAGACACGCGTGTTACCAGGGACGTGTGTTGCGTTAGTAGGGATATGTGTTACCGGGGAAACAGATTACAAGTACATGTCTGTTACCAAAGAAACAAAAGATCACGTACATTAGTAACCAGGGACTATGAAACATACAGTTGCAGAATCGCTCAACGTTACAAAATGTGTATAAGATCTGCACGATGTATGTATGATAGGAAAACTGGACGAAATAAGCTATCGCACTTCTGTGCGCATGCGCACGTTGCATAGATGTTCGATTTTATCGTGGTTGATATAAATTTTAAAATTCATTATAGATAAGTGTGGTACAGGGTTTATTTACTTTCTAAATATTAAGTACAACTAAGAATATTTCTTTGAGAAAGGAAGAGGTCTTCCGGAAAGCAGCGAACAAACTAAGAAGTAGAAAAAGCGAAGTTATCAGATACTCTTTCATAAATCTCACAAAAGAAAGGAAATTACACGGACATAGACCCATGAGCGACAAGAGAGCTGTAGACAGTGTGAAATACCAGGCAGGATTAGATAAACAAGACACGTACCCTATCAGAATAATTACATACAATTATATGACAGGTCAGGTAGATACTTGTTGATCAATACCTCTCCCGGACAGGTCATGAATTTAAATCATGTCGCAATATGAAGTATTCAGATATTTTTTCACTTTCTTCTTTTATAAAAAATGTAAAACTCCGGCATACAAACATTTCCCTTTGATTACCAGGGGCGGATTTTGAGGGGGGGGTGGGGGGCGCACGCCCCCCCTAAAATTGGCAGAGTAAGGGTGAGTTACGAATTATACTGGATGGTCTTGGTCTTATGTTATGACTATCACTGTTCTAAACAGCTATAGATGACTTAAGTTGGGCTAATTTTCAAGTATACAGTAACTTTATTATAGTTGATCACATAACGACAGAAAGAGTTATCGCGATTATAGGAACTCTTTCGAAAATGAAGGCCATATTAGAGCAAAATGTGTCATTGTTGACATAGTATGAAACTGTAACGACGGTACAGTATCTCGAATATGTTTCAAAAGAAAATTGTGTTTTTTTAAAAGGCGAGAGTAAGTATTTATGCCAAATAATTTCTTTAACTGTCACATGAACTGTAGACAAGCAGGCCTTGCAGCATCCCTCCCATCGCCCCCGCGGTGGATGATATACACACTTTTGTAGTAGCCTTGTGTCACCGGTTATGGCGCACTTAAGAAACGATCTTCGATTACAATTTCATTTTGCAATTTTGAACTAAAAACTGTTTGGATATATTGAAACATGTGTACTATAAAATGCATTCAACAAAACAGCTGTTGAAGCCTACAAATTTCTTAAAACAATTTTCTTTCATTTTAACGAAAATTCGATCACCCGTAATGGCCGGCATGTATTTTGGCGCAGCGGTGGCAAATTTTGGGAAATAGGTTAAAATTTCAAACTAATTTTAACTGCCTAGAGAACCTCCAGAAAAGACATGAATTTTCAAATTCTAGTTCAAATTGGTAACACTTTTCCGGCTTTGCACATAAAGAGTGTTAGTGTTGGCGTGTGTTGCATTTAAAAATTTAAAATACATGTAATTCTTGAAATACATAGCCCAAAAACGACATTTCTTTGTCATTCAAATTTTGAAGTCTTTTCTTTGTTGTGTTCATAGCTTTCCGTAAGTTAACGGTTTCCTTATGTGAAATTCACCTTATTTGTCCGTCTATCCAGAAGTTTAAAGGGTATTACATTTGTATATATTATAGAAATAACAGAGCATTAATAACTTCATACAGGCAGCCAGGCACATTGACGCAAATACAAGTGCAAATACAAAAACATATATCACAACGCTTATTAATAATGTCTAATGACATGCTCATTAGTAGCTTTTCTTACTCCTTACTTTTTTAGTTTTCCTATATATGTATTTTTTCGAAACAACGCCTCCTCAAGTCCCTAAAACCAGTCATTTCCTAACGGTTTTTTGGGAGGTTTAAACCTGTTTAAACCATTTTCCATAATTTCGCTGGCAGAGGGCTCTGCCCTCCCGCTGGGGGCCTAATTTGACAATTGTAAGTTAATTATAACGCCCCCCCCCCTAACTTAAATTCCTGTATCCGCCCCTGATTACAAGTTGATTTTAAGTGTATTGCATGTATTTTAATTAAGTAGTGTTCTTAACAATTAACCTCCTTACAGACGCCCTAAAGGCACAACTCAAGCTAACCCATCCGGACAGTGACGACTTGGCCTTTCTGTATGGAACCATTATTACAGACGGACAGGACGGACAAGCAGATATCCCGTCAACACATGTTTGTGTGTTTGCGGAAAAACAGGTAAGATTTCTTTGTGCCACTACTTTCATCGTGCAGCATCTCTTGGCTAATTAAAACCACTTTTGACTGAAGTCAAGAGCATCATAAATATCAATAAAACCTACCAGTCGAATAAACGGAGTTTGGCAAATCCTCAAACAGTCGACAACATCTAATTTCATCGTATTTCTTTCAGTTTGACAGATCTCCGTGTGGATCCGGTACCACCGCCAGGGTGGCACTTCTGCACCACAAAGGTTATGTCAAACTAGGCCAGTCCAGGAGCTTCAGGAGTCATATCAAATCCGAGTTCAAGGCCAAAGCGGTACAGGAAGTGACGTGTGGTGGACATAAAGCGGTCATAGTAGAAGTTTCCGGAAATGGGTACTATTGTGGTTCTTCAGAATTTTCTTTAGAGGAGGATGACGTCATCGGGCGAGGTTTCCTTTTGTAATTCATACCAAGTCCCCAGCAGTGTGCCGGGATTTATAAATCTGAGCTATGATGTTTGACAGGATAACGTAAGGAACACAAAATAACAAATCGTTAAATGATCAATCTTAACACTGTGTTAAAGTTGCATTGTGTACATGACATGTAAAGCTGTTTCCGAAGTTAATTTATAGGGATTCATTTTCTAATTTCGCTGGCAGATGAGTGTCCGACTGATAATTTGACAATTATGTTTGGTGATCAAAGTCTGTTTACAGTTTTAGGACATGATATAAAATGAATCACATGCCAAATTAAAGAGAGCGTATTGATCTATCAGACAACTCCCAGCGAGACATCTCTGATCTATCAGACCACTCCCAGCGAGACATCTCTGATCTATCAGACCACTCCCAACGCGTTATCTCTGATCTATCAGATTACTCCCAGGGAGACATCTCTGATCTATCGGACCACTCCCAGCGAGACATCTCTGATCTATCCGACCACTCCCAGCGAGACATCTCTGATCTATCAGACTACTCCCAGCGAGACATCTCTGATCTATCAGACCACTCCCAGCGAGACATCTCTTATCTATCAGACTACTCCCAGCGAGACATCTCTGATCTATCAGACCACTCCCAGCGAGACATCTCTGATCTATCAGACCACTCCCAGCGAGACATCTCTGATCTATCAGACCACTCCCAGCGAGACATCTCTGATCTATCAGACCACTCCCAGCGAGACATCTCTGATCTATCAGACCACTCCCAGCGAGACATCTCTGATCTATCAGACCACTCCCAGCGAGACATCTCTGATCTATCAGACAACTCCCAGCGAGACATCTCTGATCTATCAGACCACTCCCAGCGAGACATCTCTGATCTATCAGACCACTCCCAGCGAGACATCTCTGATCTATCCGACCACTCCCAGCGAGACATCTCTTATCTATCAGACCACTCCCAGCGAGACATCTCTGATCTATCAGATCACTCCCAGCGAGACATCTCTGATCTATCAGACCACTCCAAGCGAGACATCTCTGATCTATCAGACCACTCCCAGCGAGACATCTCTGATCTATCAGACCACTCCCAGCGCGTTATCTCTGATCTATCAGACAACTCCAAGCGAGACATCTCTTATCTATCAGACAACTCTCAGCGAGATATCTCTAATCTATCAGACAACTCCCAGCGAGACATCTCTGATCTAACAGACCACTTCCAGCGAGACATCTTGAACGGTTTAGCGACAATCACAAGTTTCCGGAGATTTACAAATCTTGTTATTAGTATGAGTGTATTGACAGACGAGCTTGGTACATGTATTGGGCTTGTAAAGCGAATTGAATGTAAGCAAGTTTATGTACATGGTTGTAAAATTGTCGGGAACAGTCTCCAACACAGAAACAGAAACAGAAACAGTCATAGATTGCTCTGATGCACGATGTAGCATATGGACACAGTAATAAAAAATGTCCCAGTTAAACTTTCATTACTATTTATATGTGTAATACTTAGCTTGATATTCGAGTTCAAAGCATGCGGCAGACTTTAATTAATAGGGTTTTACCCAACTCAATTATCTATTTTAGGTTTTTGGGAACAAGTTTTGGGGTAAGATGTGCACCCTGGTTCACACCCATGACAAGAATCATAAAATACATATAGGTCATAGTACAGACCATAGGTGACTTTTGGATTTTTCAAAAATACATTCTGGGGTACTATAAATGACATACAATAAAGATTAAATCATGAATCAGATATACCAGCTATTATATACACTATATTTTCAATCTGGTTTGTGTTACAACGAGTTAATAGCTGTCTTCCCGCGAAAACACACACATTAGACGACGGTGTGTCGCTGTTTCCGTCCTGTCCGTCCGTCACGATGGTTGTATATAGGAAGGCGAGATCATCATTCTCCGGATGAATTATCTTAACCTTCAGGGCATCTTATTTAAAGATAACATGATTAACGACGGTTAATACATACAGTCCAGGTATATAGGGACATAATACGATACCTAACACTAATATAAGGAGTCTTGCAATCTTGCTAAAATTGTATTCCTAAGTCGTTCTAAATTTCAACAGAATTCGATGAACGTTGAAGATCGACAGAGAGCCTTATGGAACGTGACAGAAAGTGCGAGTCTATCGTGATAATCGTAAGAGAACGTGATGAAATCAGACCAGGGTCGTGCTGACTTCGTAACAAATCGTTACAGAATGTGATAAAACGTATCGAGGGCGAAGAAAAGCGTAGAAAAAAAATCCTACAATAATTCATGGAATTCCATCGTTTTTTGGAGATCATGGCCACCAAGGCCTCTTTTTGTTGGGTCGTGAAGGGACTGGACTCGTGACTAAAGACGGCATTAGTAAATTCCTAGATTACATGACTACATGTAACACGATCACAGAGAGAAAATGGTTTAGTTATCACACGTCCATTCACAATTACCCATCGCATTATTTCTAGGAACACACTAGCATCACCGTGATTTTGTTGAAAATTCGATGAACTTTTATCAAAGCAAATAACTGTAACTGTCTCCGTTATTAAGCACCAATGTGTCCAACCCTAAATTTGTATTGAAAGGTGTTTTTACTTGTGTGTGTGTTTTGTATAATCAGAAACTCACTTGGTCAAAGCTACAAGTAACATACATATGTAGGTCAAAATATTTCGAACATTAGCCGTTTTTAAGGTCAACAAGTGGAAGTTTACCTATGAAACCAATTACCTACAATGGGGAAAACTAAGACATTCTACATCTGTGTCAATATGCTCACGGACATTACGTTCTAATCGTACATTTTTATAATACCAACTACATAAAAATCCAAAACAAAATGTGGATGACATATTACATATATTACATAGACGGTTCATTTTTTATATCAATTAATACTAGTATCGTGAAAAATTGAATACCACCTGTACTCCAATTTTCCTTCTCGGGTGGGGGGGGGGGGTGGAAACGAAGAATTTATTCGTTAGTGGGTTTTTTTCTGTTAGTGTACCTTAAATATCATAAGACACATAACCTGTATTACAGTGTAATATAAGATCACACCTTCAGTATGTGGTTTACACATGGTCCCCAACATTCCTGTGTAGTTTTACGGAAATCGATCCAGTAGTGTAGGAGGAGTTATCCACACAAATATTTTCTACTGACAGACAGGCAAGCTGATTCCAGTATCAGGGGTGTATGATGAAATAATTGCCAGACGAATGAACCAGTAAACCTACTATGATTTAGTCACATTAAGCTTTGGTAAATCAGAACATCACAAAAGCCAATCACATCAACAGTTTATTACTACAAAGAGTTAATTGTTATTACAAAACTAAGTAAAAAAACAAGAAATAAGAAAATCTCAAACAGAACAAAATCATGTGTTATTGTATAAAAATGGAACAGGTCTCTGGTCAGTAATTTTCAGTATAGATGTCTAAAGCCAACATCTCACAAATATCATTTTAAATGCATTGACAGATATAAAAAGTTCATATCAAAGTTAAATCCCTTCCAGGTAAAATACATTAAAACATATGAGACAGATACAATGGACATTATTTCATTTTTATTATATTTTTACCTTACTACCTGCATTGTTTATCAACTACTGCTAACTAGAAGACAAAATTACATGAGCTGGACAACTATCTATTTTCTAATTGTTAATTTTACTTGCCTTCAAATTCAAATTCTTTGTTGGTAAAATTGTCAATTACACCATAACCAAAAGAATTATGGGTGAATGTGTTATTACAGAATTACATACAGTAGCTCTGGCATCTACAAACACCTATATAACATATAAAACCCACTGTTTAACCATCCCTGGGTGACGGTAATCTAAACATTACATATAATGTACAGTAATTAATTGACAGAATGAAAGATACAGCTAGCTCTGATTAAATTATTTTAAAGTGCACAGCACTGTATCAAAAACATATTTCAACATTACATGGCATTATATTGCACTTACAAGGAAACATTTGGTGAGGTTACAGTCAGTCAGATGACAAGATATTAAAAGCAATAAAAAACATAATTTGCGTCCCAATAAAATTACTATGAGTAAACTGAAGACCTCCAAACTTTGACATACATTGGAAAAAAATGTTTATAATTTGGCAATGTTGAAACAGTGAATATGTTGTGCCACAAGAAAAGGAACATTTATGGAAGAAAGTAGAGCAACAGGTTAACACAGGGAGTCATGACTAAAGTACCAGTAGGGGCCATGCACTCCGTACCACTGTAACAAAGGGACATAACTTTGTATAGAACTAGATATAACACAAGACAAAAAGGTACCCGACATGTACTCCCTACCATCATAACAAAGGGACATAACTTTGTATACAAGTAGATATAACACAAGACAAAATGTACCCGACAGGTACTCCCTACCATTATAACAAAGGGACATAACTTTGTATACAAGTAGATATAACACAAGACAAAAAGTACCTGACAGGTACTCCCTTCCATCATAACAAAGGGACATAACTTTGTATACAAGTAGATATAACATATGACTAAATAAAAGAAGGTGACACAGTAACATACATTTGGGGACTAGTATATCAAGGGCAGAATTCTCAACATCATGTTGAAATTTGATTATAGTACAACAAAAATTGTGTTGTCTTTAATTACAAACACAAAGTTCAGGGATTTCCAAAACACACTCACACAAATATTCAGATTGTTTATTGTACAACAAACAGTTGTGATGTCTCTAAATTACAAACACAAAGATAAGGGATTTCCAAAACACATTCACACAAATATTCAGGTTGTTTATTGTACAAGAAACCGCTGTGAAGTCTTTAATTACATACACAAAGATGTCAAATACACAAACATCTAACATTATATACAACAAACAATTCTGTTGTTGTCTTTATCACATACACTGTGAACATGGATTACAAATATACACAAACTGTTCCATATCAGAACTTGAACCTAACTCCTTTTTTCTACCCTAATCCAAGTTTTCATCAATTTTTCGAAAATTAACTTATTATTAAATGCATAGTAAATAAAATTAGAAAACACTTTTTCAATGGATATAATGCTTGCATACAAGTGTATCCCTTTCAAATTATTAATGCATACATTTATTAAAAATGACTTGTACAAAGCCCTCATTCTATAAAAGTGTCTTGAATATAGGGAATAAATTGTACAAAGGACATACAAATGTGTTATACTTGACAGCACCACAATGATATACCTATATAGCTACCGTGGGACTGATGTAATACATTTCCGTGGGATATTAAATAGTTATGATGAAAATATTTCTTATCCAAACTAAAGCATCTTTGTAAGACATGAATACCCCTGCTCTCTGTGAATAGTAATCACTCTCTAATGAGTTTGAACAACAGATTATCAAATATGACCTTTGACCCTTTAACTTGGACTGATAACTCAAAAAACTTCAAGCGGAGTTACTATGGAGTTGATATGAAAATATGACCGTGATTTGGAAAAGGACATGATGAGAAAAATGGAAATGTGTAACACTATATCCCCATCCTCCCTCATAAAATGGTTTGGACATTGAAATAAGAACACCTGTCTATTAAGGTAATTTGTTTTAGGTTCCAACATAATATTGAGCCACCAGACTTCTTCATAAAGACTACCTGCCTATAGAAACATTCTCTGTGTCTTGAGCGATCTTTATAGATAACAGGTCTGACTTTTATCCAATAATTATACCACAATACATTTTATAAAATACGGAGCCTGCATAGTTATCTCCCTTTCTTGGCCTCCTCCTCTACAGTTTCCTTATCTACCCCACTGTCTGTTTCTGAGATCTCAGAACCTGTCTCTGGGGTAGTTCCTGTGTCGTTTCTGTATGTCAGAAGCAAGCCATTCATTGGCAGGAGTAACAAAGGAAGGTACATCATTGTCCACAAAAGAATTTCTTCACGTCCAAGGATCTTAGAGGTGTACTGCATAAAGGCTTTAGCTGTGTACACCAGTAAAACAGTCTGACAAGTAAGAAAAAAAAATCATTATCTATAGATTGGAACAGCTACACATGATATCTTCATGGGATAGAGACTCTCCCTACAGAGTTGGCAATTCTCCTACAAATATTTCTTTTACAGTTTATGTACATTATTATTGTTGACCAATGACAAATACTGAATCCGTCAATGTAAAATTTCACCATTCTGTCAATCTGTCAAAGTGAATTCCATGGTTATGTGTTTGAATTTGAGTGCACCATCATCAAAAAGTTTGCAATGTTTTTTGTAGAAAATAAGGTGAACATTCCCAAAAATACATTAAATCCAGTATCAATATCAGTTAGAAGGACAAGCATGATAGAAAAGTGCCTAGAAAGGAAATGTATTGTTTTGCAAATTATTTCTCAATGAAATCTGTTTCCTCAATATCTATGGACCACAACTTAAAACTATTACTCAAAATATGGGTGGGGTTTATTGCAGGACAGGGCATTTACTATCATATCACTTACTAAGACTTGTCCACTGAACACTGCCCTCACATCACGTTTGTTTACAAATCTTGGCACGAACCACATGAGAATGCTGAAGCCCATGGCAAGAGCCCCAGCACACCTGGCTGTGTGTAGATGGTACTTGTCCAGCTTTCTTCCCTGTATAACATCATAATAAATAGATCATGATAACTACAATTTTTGTTTATTACATGTAAATATCAATAACCAATAACAATAGATATGTAAGAAACAGCATAACAAAACTGTAAACACATGTATTAATTCAAAATCAGGGCTCTCACACCCCATTTTGGGACTGGGGCCCGGGGCCCTTAGAATTGAGAAAAATAGCGCATTTTCCTTAGAATTGGGAAAATTTGGGGCCTAATTGGGAAAAAAAGATACTATTTTGCATTTGGAAAGGGGCCAAATATCGGCTCTAAATCTGGCAGATCGAGAGTCCTGCTTAGATATATTCATGTGATTTGCCTAAAACCAAGACAATTTGAAACCAACATACCTTTACACCTGTTGTCATGAGTGGGAATGCCATAAAAGCTAGGGAAACAAGAGTCAACATCAACAAGTTCAAGTTACACACTAGAGTTATTCCCCTTGACTGTGCATAAGGCCCTCTGCTGACTTTGGGTCGAGACTTCAATAACTGTACAGCATTTGCAAGCCACCACAGAGAGTTACCAAGTACTCCAAACCATAAGTGCTGTAATAAAATGATACTTAATTTGTCTGGAACTGTATTGCTATGATTAAGTCCAAAGCACATTTATAACTGAAGTAATTGGTATTCCTACAGAAAACAACAACTGATTGCCAGGTACTATTCAAGTGACGTAAATATCTAGTCTGGCGATTACTTCGGCCAATATATTATCTATAACAAGATAAAATAAGTTCCAATGCTAACCTATTTTTATAGTTTATCAGTCCTGTAATGATTCTCATTTATTAATACTGTATTTCTAGTCCTGGCACTGCAATAGCAATCCAACCTCAAACATACCATATACTTCAAGCCCTTTTCTATGTTTCTAGTTCTACTTCACAGTTTGAATATTAAACTTTTTCTAGTTCTGCCTCACCATTTAAATATTATAGAAAGCCCTGAGGGATCTTGGCCCCAAACATGTTTTGATCTTTATTAGTTCTTTTTAAAGATCTGTCACCCTTATTTTCTCTTATTTCCTTTTTTTGCTCCTAACTTTATGAAATTTGAAGAAAAAGGAATAATAATCTTTTACTGACAAATTGAAGATAGTCATCTGTTAGCCATGTTTTTGGATCAGCCTTAAAATGGAAAGGGCACAACTAAGGACCAAGGTATTCTGAGATATTCTGAAGATCAACTTTTTTACATAGGTCTTGAGTCTGATTCCTTTGTATTTGTTTATACGATAACATTTGTTTATATGAAGAAGACATCAGTTATTTATAGAATTCTCTTAAAATTCTTTTTAATTTTATACCGTCACTAAATTCAAAAACTCTGACAATAACTTATCTGCAAAGTTTTACTCACCTTATCTGTAAAAAGTTTTCTATTTGCCAAATGCCCAGAAATTACTATGGAAAGAAGGCATATTATACCCTGCAAAATGAAGTTGGCAAAAAAATAATAAGAAATTAAGAAAAGGGAATACATGAAACAATAAGCTTGATAAAATTACTACATTATGTCCGGAGCTTTACAGGCAGAATTGGATAATATGAAGTATTACAACTAGGCTCATGGTAGTTTATTACAAGGATTTTAAAGTGTCAAACACTACAATCAGGCTTATAGTTGATCATTACAAGGATTATAGAATGTCACAAACAACAATCAGCCTCATGGTAAATCAGGGACAAGGATTATAAAGTGTCACATGGTACAATCAGGCACATGGTAAATCAGGGACAAGGATTATAAAGTGTCACATGGTACAATCAGCCTCATGGTAAATCAGGGACAAGGATTATAAAGTGTCACATGGTACAATCAGGCTAATGGTAAATCAGGGACAAGGATTATAAAGTGTCACATGGTACAATCAGGCACATGGTAAATCAGGGACAAGGATTATAAAGTGTCACATGGTACAATCAGGCACATGGTAAATCAGGGACAAGGATTATAAAGTGTCACATGGTACAATCAGGCACATGGTAAATCAGGGACAAGGATTATAAAGTGTCACATGGTACAATCAGCCTCATGGTAAATCAGGGACAAGGATTATAAAGTGTCACATGGTACAATCAGGCTAATGGTAAATCAGGGACAAGGATTATAAAGTGTCACACACTACAATCAGGCTGATGGTAAATCAGGGACAAGGATTATAAAGTGTCACATGGTACAATCAGGCTCATGGTAAATCAGGGACAAGGATTATAAAGTGTCACATGGTACAATCAGGCTCATGGTAAATCAGGGACAAGGATTATAAAGTGTCACATGGTACAATCAGGCTCATGGTAAATCAGGGACAAGGATTATAAAGTGTCACATGGTACAATCAGGCTCATGGTAAATCAGGGACAAGGATTATAAAGTGTCACATGGTACAATCAGGCTCATGGTAACTCAAGGACAAGAATTATTAAGTGTCACATGGTACAATCAGGCTCATGGTAACTCAAGGTCAAGGATTATAAAGTGTCACATGGTACAATCAGGCTCATGGTAGCTCAAGGTCAAGGATGATTAAGTGTCACATGGTACAATCAGGCTCATGGTAGCTCAAGGTCAAGGATTATAAAGTGTCACATGGTACAATCAGGCTCCTGGTAACTCAGGGACAAGAATTATTAAGTGTCACATGGTACAATCAGACTCATGGTAACTCAGGGACAAGAATTATAAAGTGTCACAAACTACAATCAGGCTCATGGTAAATCAGGGACAAGGATTATAAAGTGTCACATGGTACAATCAGGCACATGGTAAATCAGGGACAAGGATTATAAAGTGTCACATGGTACAATCAGCCTCATGGTAAATCAGGGACAAGGATTATAAAGTGTCACATGGTACAATCAGGCTAATGGTAAATCAGGGACAAGGATTATAAAGTGTCACATGGTACAATCAGGCACATGGTAAATCAGGGACAAGGATTATAAAGTGTCACATGGTACAATCAGGCACATGGTAAATCAGGGACAAGGATTATAAAGTGTCACATGGTACAATCAGGCACATGGTAAATCAGGGACAAGGATTATAAAGTGTCACATGGTACAATCAGCCTCATGGTAAATCAGGGACAAGGATTATAAAGTGTCACATGGTACAATCAGGCTAATGGTAAATCAGGGACAAGGATTATAAAGTGTCACACACTACAATCAGGCTGATGGTAAATCAGGGACAAGGATTATAAAGTGTCACATGGTACAATCAGGCTCATGGTAAATCAGGGACAAGGATTATAAAGTGTCACATGGTACAATCAGGCTCATGGTAAATCAGGGACAAGGATTATAAAGTGTCACATGGTACAATCAGGCTCATGGTAAATCAGGGACAAGGATTATAAAGTGTCACATGGTACAATCAGGCTTATGGTAAATCAGGGACAAGGATTATAAAGTGTCACATGGTACAATCAGGCTCATGGTAACTCAAGGACAAGAATTATTAAGTGTCACATGGTACAATCAGGCTCATGGTAACTCAAGGTCAAGGATTATAAAGTGTCACATGGTACAATCAGGCTCATGGTAGCTCAAGGTCAAGGATGATTAAGTGTCACATGGTACAATCAGGCTCATGGTAGCTCAAGGTCAAGGATTATAAAGTGTCACATGGTACAATCAGGCTCCTGGTAACTCAGGGACAAGAATTATTAAGTGTCACATGGTACAATCAGACTCATGGTAACTCAGGGACAAGAATTATAAAGTGTCACAAACTACAATCAGGCTCATGGTAAATCAGGGACAAGGATTATAAAGTGTCACATGGTACAATAAGGCTCATGGTAGCTCAAGGACAAGAATGATTAAGTGTCACATGGTACAATCAGGCTCATGGTAACTCAGGGACAAGGATTATAAAGTGTCACATGGTACAATCAGGCTCATGGTAGCTCAAGGACAAGAATGATTAAGTGTCACATGGTACAATCAGGCTCATGGTAACTCAGGGACAAGGATTAAAAAGTGTCACATGGTACAATCAGGCTCATGGTAACTCAGGGACAAGGATTATAAAGTGTCACATGGTACAATCAGGCTCATGGTAACTCAAGGACAAGAATTATTAAGTGTCACATGGTACAATCAGGCTCATAGTAACTTAGGGACAAGGATTATAAAGTGTCACATGGTACAATCAGGCTCATGGTAACTCAAGGACAAGAATTATTAAGTGTCACATGGTACAATCAGGCTCATAGTAACTTAGGGACAAGGATTATAAAGTGTCACATGGTACAATCAGGCTCATGGTAACTCAAGGACAAGAATCATAAAGTAGGTTACATATTTAATATCCTGATTGTCTGATATTATGAAGAAGCTTATATTAAGAGAGTCAACATACCATGACTCTTGACCACAACATTGCAGCTGTAACAGTACTGTCTTTGGATGATCGACAAATGCACCATATTACAGCTGAGCCAATCAAGAATGATCCAAACACTCTGTTTAAGTGACAATGGAGAACATCAATCTTCAGGTCTTGGGTCTACAAGCAGAAAGAAATGAAATGGATTTTGTCATTCAAAATTATATTTTGGTGGAAATTTTGATTAAATGTTAAAAAGAAATTGGGTTTATCATGTCAATATTATACAAATTAATGGGAGATTACAATAACACTAAAAAGCAAACACAACAAAAGTGATATACGATGTACAAAATTCAACAATTACCATACACAATGAAACTTTACATGACAGTAGTAAACTTTTTTTTGTTTAATTTTTCACATGTCGATTAAGGGATCTCTCCTGAACCTGCAATTTGTAAACATCAATATCAACAGACCACAACTAAGCCAGGCAAATTATATACAGTACAGGTAAGTTATCAGATACACAGCTAAAACAGAAAGGATAGAGTGCTATATTGAGATAGTTTTACAGGCTCAAAATTTCCTGGCAAGAACCAAAACTATGCATGCAAATACATTCATATACTGTATGATATGTATTAAGATAAAAAAAATAAAAACTCTATTCCAATAAATAAGAAAATTAATAAATTGATAAATGAGATCACAGAGAGATCTTGGTGCCAATGTTTGTTTGATCTTTATTTGTTCTTTAAATGATGGATCTTTTACCTTTTCTTTCTCTTCATTTTTCTGTTTTTGCTCTTAATTACAAGAAAGTTGAAATCCTCTATAGGTAATAACGGTAATAATTTGTACATATTAAATCCAAGATGGCCACTTGCAATCGTTTTTTTTTTTTTTTTGTATTGTAAATCCCAAAATCACAAGTGCACAACTTGGGACCAAGGAGAACTGAAATCTGAGAAAGATCTATTCACTATTTCCCAAGAAACAGTAGCAACAAACTTTCATTTTCCAAATCAAAGATGGTCGCACACATCTTTCAGCCATTTTTTTTTTTTTCAGTCCTAAAATCAAAAGTGCACAGATAAGGACCAAGGGGAATGTACATATGAAACCGGAGAAAGATCCAATCCATACTTTTAAAAGTCATGTCACAGTAAAAAAATCTTTTGGCTGTTGTTTTTATTATTACTACATACACATGTAACAAGTTTATCAGCTGATGAACAAAGATAGATGGTTTCTGCTGAAATATACACATAAAAACTAAAAGTTATAAAAAGAAAATCTCATGCCGTTGATCAACTGTCAGTATATGTAAATTTTTGTGTCATCTATGGATATGAATGTTCACATTACACCACATCAGTAACAAAAATGTCTTCCCATGTGAAACAGTCGCATAACTTGTTACGATGTCAGCTACAAAGTAAAGGATGGCCAAATTAGCAGGAAAACCCCCAGAATTTCCTTGGAGAAGCTTACCATTGCAGATGGTAACTTATAAGATGAGAGAGCAATCAAGATGGTACATGTATTCTGCTGCATTGGTCACAGCTTTGCATGTTGTTTATAATGTGTGTATGGCTAGAGAGAAACTTTCAGAGAAACAATGCTATTAGTATTACATTTTTCGTAATTCTGAATTAAATTTCAGTTATCAAGCAGATGTCTACTCATTCAAAACAAATTCAGGTGTCGAAAAACAGGTGTTTACATACGGTGTCACTACATTTCCCTCTGCTATCATTTACAAAGGAACTGTATGATTTTCAAAACTGTCATGTAATGTTATCAGATCTAAATTTACAAGGGGTTTCCAAAATAAATTGAATGGTCAAATTGGAGATTGTAAATTGACTGTGAATATCAGGTTAGCATAGAAATGTACCTAGAAGTGTATAAAACATACATAATCAATAAAAAAATAACATTTTTACCATGACGTCCCTTTAATAAAATAGAAGTAACAAACTTCAACTCTCAAAATCCAAGATGGCTACTAGTCAGCAATTTTGTCATTCTGATCCATTCCAAAGTTAAAAATGCACAACAAGAGATTGTGGAAAACCTACACATCAAGTTTCAGAATTATCCTTCAAGTACTTCTCAAGAAAATTGTGATAACAATTTTCAACTTTGATATCCAAGATGGCCACCTAATGGCCATATTGTTTTCCTTATCATATTCTAAATTAGATGGGCACATTAGCGATAACAAGGATTGTTTATGGATAAACAATGGACCACAGACATAAGGGAATTTGAATAGCCCATCATCATCAATGGTGGACTATCAAAGCAGAGGTGAATCAGGGAAAAAACAGTGAGGATCATAAACAACTGTCAACTACAGGTGCCACAATTCATGGTTATATGATTTTCTCATACCTGAAGTTGGATGGTGATCTCAGGCCTAATGTAAAGTCCAATGCCAGAGAATGCTGTGAATACTGTGTCAGCTATCAGCCAGGAGGGCAGACTCCACACTCCAAGAAGGAAGAAAGCCACCACAAAGGCTCCCCCTCTTAGATAGTCAAACTTGTCAGCCATAACTGAAATTTGATAAAAGCATTACAAGCTCTTTCTCAAAACTGAAAAATACTAGATTTAAAATGACTTTGCTGCAAGAAGATTTTTACTTTTGCTCTCAAATACCTTTATTTATCCTGTATCAAGCTCATGAGGGGACAACGTTTTATTCTGACCCAAAGTCATGGTGAACTTATACAGGGCAAACCATAGCATCAGCTTACATATCTGGCATCCTTCCTGGCTATTCAAGGGTTAAATCAGCTAACAAGCTGTTCATACTGTTAGGCGTATATATTACTAGGTATATGGTATATCACTTCTTGGACAAGTTATATATATGCATTCTAAATGATTCAGGTCATGATCTTGAAACTAGAATACATAGCCAAAGGCAATCTAATCTTTTAGTTACACAGAGTTATCTTCTCTTGTGAGTGTAACATCATGAGAAAATAATCAACACCTGCTGTTATGTATATCTTTATCATTTGTTGTGCCTTGTTTGGATAGGGACAGATTAATCAAGCTAGTTAGTTTGCTTTACAGTAATAGATAGCATTGCGAAGGTTATCAGATAAATTTTCAATCATTTGGTATACTGTTGAATGTCTGGGCTGTAAGCCAGACTGAAATTCATTAATCAAGAAATTTTCTAATAATTACATAAAGTTATACAAACATTTCACGCTACTTTTTTCTTTTTACACTGAGGAGATATTATGTACCCCCAAATACTCAATAATCTACAGGTAGCAAAATGCTTTTGTGTAAACATTTGGCCTGTTTCAGTTATTTCATTTCTTTACATTTACTTTAAAATAACATACAAAGCTTTAAAAACAAAACTTCATTACACAGTGTTTAATGGAACAGAGTTCAACACTTTCTCCCTCACATACTGACATCCAGGCCAACAAGAGTGATTAGTATAAATAATTTGCTTTGCAATTGTTGTACAATAAATAAAGAAACTTTAATTTAGAGAACCACACCATAGTGTAGACCTTAATACTTGAAATGTATCTGAAGATTTTTATGTCAATGATATGTGATGTTGTTAAAGAAAACATAACATAGATTTCCAAAATACTACAGAATGCCTATAACTTGTAACATAGAATAATTTTATAAGGACAACAGGATGTACATTCTATAGGGACAACATGACTTATATAATAACATGTAACATTTTATTAATTTTCAAAGAACATCAGGACATAATTAACACATCACATTGTGCTAATTTTGTGAACAGTGCTCAACTATAACTTAAAATCATTTGAATTTATATGATTTTTTAAAATGGGAGGTGTAATTATAGGTCTTTTTTGTGGCAAGAAAGATGGTTTGTTATGGATCTGCATGTACTTTTGTCATTTTTTTAACTACTCTGTCACGAACTATAAAACAAATTATTCTGTAAACAATGAAATGATTGATGCGTTGCCAACATGTATGCATCTTTAATTTAGTCTTGTCATATATAAAATCATCTGGACTTAGCTTTCCATCATTTTGATATCAAATACGCCACAAACACCTACAAAGAGTTTGCAAATGTAATAAAACATATCTAGAGAAGCACATGTACAAAATGTTTACTTCCATGATTTGAAATTGAAATAAAAACAAGCATTTGAGTGTCTATGACACAGTATAAATATTTCTGTGAGTCCAGCCAAATGCAGGTGAAGCAAAGGAATGCTGTGTATTTTGTTTACCTAGGATATATTCAGATATTAGCTCTGGGCCCAGTCCTCTTCCGCGTCAACCGCCGCCAATTTCACCTTGTTTCCAGTTAATGAATGAGAGTCGACGTGAAAATAAAGTTTTTATTTTGTGATATTAAATGACTATTAAAAGAAGCGTACACAAGACTAAGAAACTATTATTTCCAAATTCAGCCAATCAAAATCGGCTTTACAACAGGTGCTTGTTAGATACAAAATGGTTGCGGATGTAAACAACAGTGAACACTTTAATATCCGTTAAACTGATCGGCCTTATTTTCTGTCGTTTTCACCGAAGGGAAAAGGTTGATATGGGAAAGAAACATGGGATCAAGTCCAAGTAAACACAAGACAATTGTGAGAACTAAATCGGAACCACAGTTGCGGATTCCCCTAAACGGACATGTTCCCGTGAGGAGAGCGATCAGTGCGTTCTCGACTCAGAGAACAACTCTGCCCACGGACTCTTTCAAATTATCCCTAAAGAATTCTGAGGATCCTAATTTCGATATTCCGGAGGAAGAATACAGAGACGGTCAACTTGGCATTTCTGTGCGTAAATAGTCTGTGACCAAATAATAATTTTCTCAATCATGTCCGAATACATTGCATATTGTTAAGTTTCTGTTAATACAAGTAATCGATTCTCGGCATATTATTTCATAGAATGTAATTCTAACACCTTATACATTTCTATTTGGTTTAATGTGAATCAGGCCATGTTGAAAAGAGCACAGCTTTTGAATAAATACATTGTTATAATTACATTGATCAGAGACAGATGTATGTCTTGACTGTAACTGCTATGAAGTTGTATTTCATTTTCTCTTTTTGATATGCAGAACATTTCTGTCGATCCCTTACTTGGTGTCCAATTTCTTAAATAACAAGAGGGTACCTATTTGTCTTTCACACTTTTTTTGAGAAAAATGGCCTATATATTTAGATATCATTAAAGTTGCAATGTTTTGATTTCATTTTTAACAAAGTTTATGTTAGATGGATGAGATAACAGGCATAGCCTATATAAATCTTCTCCGTCTGTGATATCATAGATATTTATAAGTTATTTAATCATTATATAGTCATGATTATATTTTACTAACAAAACCATTCATACACACTTTTTCATTCCCGTTTGTTCATTTGACTCACTCATATTTACAAATTCATAACCTAACAGGTATAGAATAAGTTGGCTTAAAATTCTGCTGAACAAAAGCAACATCTACTGGATGTAGGTATTGTGACTGACTGCCCAGACTGGAAAAATATCTGACAGTGTTGTGAGAATTGATATACAAATATACAATATATAAACATTTTTTTTGTTTAAACCCTCTCTTTTTTGCATATAATGTGTTACCGGTTACCAAATATAAGCTATAAACCAAACAACTCTTTGGGATCAAAAACAAATTGAACAAAGAACATCGGGGGGTGGAGGCACAATGTTCCACAATTGATGATGTTTAGTAAATTCTTCTTGGAACTGCTGTGGATATAAGAAGTATACTGTGTCCTCACTAAAAAAAGGGTAGAATGTAGGTCAAGAGTGAAGACAACATGAACAGCTCATCCCAGATTCATGATTTATTTGTGCTTCAAGTTGCTGACATGTTTCGCATTCACTTGGATACATGTCTAAATTTGACGTACAAAAGCTTCCATATAACCTTGTTGCAATAAATGAAGAAATCTACCGAAAATCACAGCTACACAGACTCGACACAGCTCCGTCGGATACGACACAGCTCCATCAGACTTGACACAGCTCTGTCAGACTCGACACAGCTCCTTCAGACTTGACACAGCTCTGTCAGACTCGACACAGCTCCATCAGACTTGACACAGCTCCGTCAGACTTGACTTTCCAATTCCATCTATTAACCACTCTTCCTTAAAGCTGGCTGTTTAAATTAAATCCAGACTAGAATAATCTCTTATCAGACGTGGCAATTTCAGACATCCTAGAAGCCTTAAAACCATCTCCATACTTCTTCACAAGATTCATTTCTTTTTTGTTTGTTTATAGTACCTAATCTGTAAATTACACACCAATTTATTGATACTATCTTCCATATGATGAAGGAAGTTGATAAATAGTAGAAGGAGTTCTTAATAACTTGCTAAAATATATGACTTGCCCAAGGATAACAAAATTTACAGTCATGACGATTTGGTTGTGCCATGCATATGTGGCTGTCATAGATCAGAGTGGACAGAAATATCTTAAAGTGGGGATTCACACTATGTTTGAAACCCAAGCTAGTAATTCTAAGTGGATAATTCTATTATGGCATAAAAGACACCAAGTAATTACCATTTCAAATTTAGATTACTGCAGCTTAGGTCTGTAATGATGATTAGAGGAAAAGTTCAAAACTATGTAATTCTCAGTTGGTAGGAAAGAGGCTAGTCAGATTAACAATGTCACATTTTATTTCAGAATCCAAAGCATATAAAAAAAAAACTCCGTCGCCTTCGGAATGATGAGTTGTTTTGTGATCAGGACTTCCCTGCTGACCATAATGCCCTTTACTACAGTGACCGGTCAGACACAGGTATCCTGTGGAAGAGACCTAAGGTACTAACATTAATTGGTTTTAGACAAATTCAGGACACATTATTTTTTGTCATATAAAGTTGTTATTACGTAAAGATGAGTCGATTGGTTTTGATTTTTTAATGAAAGAAATAAAATTACCTTCGCTTCTCATAGTTGATTTAAACATATTTTACAAAAAGTAAGATATTGCTGGGGACTGAAGTTTGAGTACTTAATCATTGAATTGCTTTCAGTTGGCATTTTTAAGCATATGAATGCCAACAGGGTAAGGACAAATTCAATGAAGTGTTAGCACTTCATGATTAATCTGCCGTAATTCAGTTAACATCCATAATGCAGAGGAATCCTACATTAAGCAGTTTGAGGCTTATATTAATCATTTTTGTTTCTTGTTCTGTTAATAGTGAAAGAAACCCTGATGTGTTTTACATTACTTACAATATTCCTGTTGGCAGGTTATTAGCTAGCATATAGCAGTAGATATGATAGTATGAACTGTCAGTCTCCTGAATCTTCTTTTAATGAATGAAGTGATATGTGACCAAGGTAGATGATAAAGAGTGTTTACACATTATATATGTATCTATTGCACTAGATTGTCATTATAGCATTTCAATCTTTTTTCAGGACCTTGTTGGAGAGTGGCAGGAACCGTACCTGGTAAAAGATGGTGTTACCCGTGATGATATCAAACAAGGTATCCTGGGAGACTGCTGGTTTCTATCAGCTTGTGCTGCTGTATCACAAAGAGAAAACTATATGAAGAAAGTAAGTTGTCCATTGACTTTATAGCTATTTTACAATAAATGGATTGGTTTGTGATCATTAACACCATAAAAAAACTTTTTTTATCATACTTGCTGTTCCCTGTAGGAAGTTAAAATGTTGAAATGAAGACTTCCTAACACTCAAGAACGGTCACCATCTTCTTTTTCTGATCTAGATGGCATTGACATATTTTGCCTGAAATCAGGACCACTCTTACAACTTTCAGATGCCCTAAAGTACAATTTGTAACTCTCTTTTATATGTGATTGAATATATGCTAATTGGTTAACAAAAATACACTGCCACTGATGATAGGATACCATAGTTAATCATAACTGTCCTACAATGTTATGTATCCATCATATATCTATATTTACCTCACAGCTGTAACCATCTTGAGCTGCAAAATTGTACATGAGGGAGTCTTATGCTGTAAATTTCAAATTTTAAATGAGATGGCATCAGGCCTGACAGCAAAATGTTAAAATGAGGGTGTTTGCAAGCTGGATTAGGATTTAAGAAATATTTTAGACTAAAAATAGCAGTAACACAGATGCAGCTGATAGATTTAATATCAAGTCACAACTGAACAATTGCTTTAGTGTTGTTTTAAGTGATATTATTTCGTAACACCTGTTATCTTCATGAATTCCTGTATACTGATTACAGGGGACATAATTTACTATTAGTGTTGATTATAACTCTTCAGCAATTCCAACAAGAACTTGTTATATTCTTAAAGTACGATCTTGTTAGATTGTTCCTGGAGACCAACCTCTGTTTGGGGAGGGCTACAAAGGAATTGTCCACTTCCGTTTCTGGCGCTTTGGTCAGTACGTGGATGTTTATGTGGATGACCGGTTACCGACCATTGATGGGAAGTTGATCTATGCACAGTGTACAGATCCTACAGAGTTCTGGGTGGCACTCATAGAGAAAGCTTATGCCAAGTAAGTAAAGCTCCTAATTACATTTTTGCCTGTGAAATATAGGAATATAAATTATGTATCAATTTGGTACAAACTTTTATCATCACGGCAGTGATCGTATACAAAATCTGATGTCATCATCATTAGTGATGATCAAACTTTTCCAGTGATGATCAAACTTTTCCAGTGATGATCAAACTTTTCCAGTGATGATAAAACTTTTCCAGTGATGATCAAACTTTTCCAGTGATGATAAAACTTTTCCAGTGAAAAACTTTTCCAGTGATGATCAAACTTTTCCAGTGATGATCAAACTTTTCCAGTGATGATCAAACTTTTCCAGTGATGATCAAACTTTTCCAGTGATGATAAAACTTTTCCAGTGATGATAAAACTTTTCCAGTGATGATAAAACTTTTCCAGTGATGATAAAACTTTCCAGTGATGATAAAACTTTTCCAGTGATGATAAAACTTTCCAGTGATGATAAAACTTTCCAGTGATGATAAAACTTTTCCAGTGATGATAAAACTTTCCAGTGATGATAAAACTTTTCCAGTGATGATAAAACTTTCCAGTGATGATAAAACTTTTCCAGTGATGATAAAACTTTCAATGATTTGACCAACCAGAGCAGTGCTTTTTTTGTCACTGCATTGAAATTTGCTGACTTTCTTGTTCAGATGCAAATGAAGCTCAAGTTGAATAAGTTAATTTTCCATCAAATAATTCCTGTGTGCATTTCTGGTTTTCATGATTTGGTTGTTGTCAAGTGTAACATCTCATGTTAATGAAATTTTGTGTTTATTTTTATTTTGTGTTTATCTTTTTTTTTCCTTTAAATTTTTTTTTTTTTGAAAAATAATGGTTTCCCATTAAATATCATTTATTTTTCACTCTTATGACAAAGTATATATTTATACTTTTCAATCGTTGTACACAAACATGAAAATTATAGATGTTCTGTCATACTTGTGAAATAAATATGATATTAAATAGGAAACAATGAAATATCCTTTATCATTCTATATGAAATATAATTTGTTTTATGTATAAATTGCTAGCCTCGTTCCACTGAAGTAGACATTAGATTGACAAATTGTCCATTGATATATCTGTATCAGTATGTAACCTTGTCTCAGTCATATATCTCACATTTTCCACTGACAATCAACAGCCAAAATTTGCAAATGATGTACACCTAGATCCTGAGGCAGGCAAGGTATCACATACATCATGCTTATCATGCCCAATAACAGAGTTATGTCCCTTTGTACAACCTTTGTAAAACTATGTTGGACTTAATCATATATAACACAAGTGCTGACACACCCACAATTACCTAAGTCTTCATATGTAATGGACGTGTACCTCTTTGGATGATGTAGAACCTCACAACAAAATTCACTTGTTATTCCCTTCTCTATGGTTGTCTGTTTCCAGTGTGAAACCTCATTTGGGACATACAATTCATATGTTACACATAATACTTACATGCAATGGTCTAAGAGATGTAAAATGTTGCCAACTTTGATAAAGTCATGTTCTCTTGATATTGGCCATTTCATGACCTGTTCAGATTCTGAAAAATGCTAGAATTACCCAATATTTCTTTACCTTTGATCAGTGTTTACTATGTTTCAAATTCAATTTTTGGGTTTAATATATAGTTAAAATAATGTTCATATTTAACATAGAACATCATTTAACACATACAGATGTGACAACTTTACAATAGAATTGATCATATGGTCTTTTTACAGGATGACCATTTTAAATGCTCAGTCACCCTTGATTTTGAAGGCCATGACCAAATATATTATTCGATAAGCAGTTTGCAACACTGCTTATAACCTCACAATTTAATGGGTCAAATAGTGTTACCATGTCCCTCCATTCCATTGTATCCTGTCATGTTGTGTATTATGCCATTCTGAATCAATGTCAAATCTTGAGAACCTCTCAATAGATTTGGTTCATATTTACCACATAGTACTCTAACTTTAGAGTCTACACCTGATAAGATTCGGTTTTTTCATTGCAGTAGAGACAGTCATGTTTCATAGGCATTTGCTAGTTTCATATTACTATGCTTCAGTTTTTTTAGCACATGTATATTTTGTATGTTGCGTTACCGCAGACTGCACGGTTCCTACGAGGCTATAGAGGGTGGTCAAGCAATGAATGCCTTGGTGGATCTGACTGGGGGTCTAGCAGAGCGCCACGAGGTCATCAACAAAGATCCAGTCTTGTACCGACTTATCGATCGTGCAATCATGTCTGAGGCTTTCGTGGCATGCTCTAGGAAGGTCAGTGTTGTCAGTACAGGAACCACATGGTTACATACTGTACAGAAATAGCTTTGTGATAATAGTACCTATGGTAGATTGGAGTTCAGTTTGACACAACTGAACACTGGAATAAAATAGCAATGCCTTACTGAGGCATTTATGAATTTTGCTATGTAGTTTAAGACTATTTTACAAGATCTTTTGCTCATAGTCCAGCTTAATTTGTAGATTTGCCATTAATAACACCACACACTTGTAGACATGGGACAAAACAGGGAAACACTGGCTTTTAACCTTGGCATTTCAAAAACCCTGAAAGTTTCAAAAAACTTTATCCAATTATTTCAGGTTTGACATTTTCTGATTTTACACAATCTGAAAAGTTGAAAAAAAAACTGCATTTAAAAAAAAGTTTTAAACAGTACATAAATGGAATATTCACATAAAAATGTTAATAAAATATTCATATCTGATTTTTGTTTTTCAAAATCTATGTCAGAAACAGTTCAAAATGTAAAAAGTAATGAAATTAACACTACGTGTATATTCATAAACATCATTATTTTTAAAATGTCTGTTGAAGAAACATGGTTACCTTGATGTTTTTTAAGTGTTCCATGTATGTGTGTTTTGTGTGATAGGGAGATTGGAGATTA
This sequence comes from Ylistrum balloti, assembly GCF_031769215.1. NCBI lineage: Eukaryota > Metazoa > Mollusca > Bivalvia > Pectinida > Pectinidae > Ylistrum > Ylistrum balloti. The sequence goes on along the minus strand of NW_026781862.1, from coordinate 1,066,183 downwards.
AGTACAAAAGCTGATCCTAATGGACTGGTGTCTGGACATGCTTACACAGTCATAGACATCAGGAAGGTATGTATACTGCATGTATCATCAGACATTGGAAATGAAGAAACACGACAAAAGTCTAATTCGTTAGCTGAGACCACTTGTCGTCTTGGATAAACATACTACCCAGTATACAACCATACTTATCTGTTAATATATTTTACCAGATAAAACATGAGAAAGGTGAGGAAAAATTGGTACGGATCAGAAATCCATGGGCAGACAGCAATGAGTGGAAGGGATCCTGGAGTGACAAGTAAGTACATAAGGCTTTCAAAATGATCTCATGTTTTGGATTTCAATTGTTTGTTTCTGATGATATTCACTGCACTATTCTCTATTGTCACTATATATTATTCAGAATATACTGACACTACAGGTAAATATCTATATAGTACTGACACTAGATATCAATAATATAACATAATGCTATCTAGGCCTACTATCATATAATGCTATCTAGGCCTACTATCATACAATGCTATCTAGGCCTACTATCATACAATGCTATCTAGGCCTACTATCATACAATGATATATAGGCCTACTATCATACAATGATATCTAGGCTTACTATCATACAATGCTATCTAGGCCTACTATCATACAATGCTATCTAGGCCTACTATCATACAATACTATCTAGGCCTACTATCATACAATGCTATCTAGGCCTACTATCATACAATACTATCTAGGCCTACTATCATACAATGATATCTAGGCTTACTATCATACAATGCTATCTAGGCCTACTATCATACAATGCTATCTAGGCCTACTATCATACAATGCTATCTAGGCCTACTATCATACAATACTATCTAGGCCTACTATCATACAATGCTATCTAGGCCTACTATCATACAATGCTATCTAGGCCTACTATCATACAATGCTATCTAGGCCTGCTATCATACAATACTATCTAGGCATGCTATCATACAATGCTATCTAGGCCTACTATCATACAATGCTATCTAGGCCTACTATCATACAATGCTATCTAGGCCTACTATCATACAATACTATCTAGGCCTACTATCATACAATGCTATCTAGGCCTACTATCATACAATGCTATCTAGGCCTACTGTCATACAATGCTATCTAGGCCTGCTGTCATACAATGGTATCTAGGCCTGCTATCATACAATGCTATCTAGGCATGCTATCATACAATGCTATTTAGGCCTGCTATCATACAATGATATCTAGACCTACTATCATACAATGCTATCTAGGCCTACTACTATCATACAATCTAGGCCTACTATCATACAATGCTATCTAGGCCTACATACAATGCTATCTAGGCCTGCTATCATACAATGCTATCTAGGCCTAATATCCTAAATTGATATCTAGGCCTATTATCATATAATGTTATCTAGGCCTACTATCATATAATGTTATCTAGGCCTACTATCATACAATGCTATCTAGGCCTACTATCATACAATGCTATCTAGGCCTACTATCATACAATGCTATCTAGGCTTGTTAACATACAATGCTATCTAGGCTTGTTAACATACAATGCTATCTAGGCCTACTATCATACAATGCTATCTAGGCCTACTATCAAACAATGCTATCTAGGCATGCTATCATATAATGCTATCTAGGCCTACTATCATACAATGCTATCTAGGCCTACTATCATACAATGCTATCTAGGCCTACTATCATACAATGCTATCTAGGCCTACTATCATATAATGCTATCTAGGCCTACTATCATATAATGCTATCTAGGCCTACTATCCTAAAATTCTGTCTAGGCCTACTATCGTACAATGATATATAGGCCTGCTATCATACAATGATATATAGGCCTACTATCATACAATGATACATAGGCCTACTATCATACAATGCTGTTAAGGCCTACTATCATAAATGCTTTCTAGGCCTGCTATCATACAATGCTATCTAGGCATGCTATCATACAATGCTATCTAGGCCTGCTGTCATACAATGGTATCTAGGCCTGCTGTCATGCAATGCTATCTAGGCCTATTATCATATAATGCTATCTAGGCCTACTATCATATAATGCTCTCTAGACCTACTATCATACAATGCTATCTAGGCCTACTATCATACAATACTATCTAGGCCTACTATCATACATTGCTATCTAGGCTTGTTAACATACAATGCTATCTAGGCCTACTATCATACAATGCTATCTAGTCCTACTATCATACAAAGCTATCTAGGCCTACTATCAAACAATGCTATCTAGGCATGCTATCATATAATGCTATCTAGGCCTACTATCATACAATGCTATCTAGGCCTACTATCATACAATGCTATCTAGGCCTACTATCATACAATGCTATCTAGGCCTACTATCATACAATGCTATCTAGGCCTACTATCATACAATGCTATCTAGGCCTACTATCATACAATACTATCTAGGCCTACTATCATACAATGCTATCTAGGCCTACTATCATATAATGCTATCTAGGCCTACTATCATACAATGCTATCTAGGCCTACTATCATACAATGCTATCTAGGCCTACTATCATATAATGCTATCTAGGCCTACTATCATACAATGCTATCTAGGCCTACTATCATACAATGCTATCTAGGCCTACTATCATACAATGCTATCTAGGCCTACTATCATACAATGCTATCTAGGCCTGCTATCATACAATAATCTAGGCCTTATTGATATCATAGGGCCTACTATCATACAATAATGGCCTACTATCTTGGCTATCTAGGCTATCATACAATGCTATCTAGGCCTACTATCATACAATGCTATCTAGGCCTACTATCCTATACAATGCTATCTAGGCCTACTATCATACAATGCTATCTTACTATCTTACAATATGCTAGGCCTACTATATGATATCTAGGCCTACTATCATACAATGATATCTAGGCCTACTATCATATAATGCTGTCTTTGCTTACTAGGCCTTATTGATATCTAGGCCTACTATCATATAATGCTATCTTGGCTTACTATGCCTTATTGATATCTAGGCTTACTATCATATAATGCTATCTTGGCTTACTATCATATAATGCTATCTTGGCTTACTATCATACAATGCTATCTAGGCCTATGCTATCTAGGCCTAGCTATCTAGGCCTACTATCATATAATGCTATCTAGGCTTACTATGCCTTATTGATATCTAGGCCTACTATCATACAATACTATGCTATCTAGGCTTGCTATCTAGTCATACATACAATGCTATCTAGGCCTACTATCATACAATGCTATCTAGGCCTACTATCATACAATGCTATCTAGGCCTACTATCATATAATGCTATCTAGGCCTACTATCCTAAAATGCTGTCTAGGCCTACTATCGTACAATGATATATAGGCCTGCTATCATACAATGATATATAGGCCTACTATCATACAATGATACATAGGCCTACTATCATACAATGCTGTTAAGGCCTATCATAAATGCTTTAGGCCTGCTATGGCTGCTATCTAGGCTTACTATCATACAATGATATCTAGGCTTACTATCATATAATGCTATCTTGGCTTACTATCATATAATGCTATCTTGGCTTACTATGCCTTATTGATATCTAGGCTTATTAACACACAATGCTATTTACTGATTGATTCAGTGACATAAATTGGCACTGGGTGGATGATGAGACAAAGAAGGAGATTGGCTTGCAGCTCAAGGATGATGGTGAATTCTGGATGTCATATAGAGATTTTTGTAAACATTTCCAAGAGGTTACAATATGTCTAACAGGGCCAGACTTTGATGGAGACGGAAGAGCTGATAACTGTGAGTCTTCTATTAATGTCATTGTTGGGTACAATCGGTGCTTTTAGTTTCATGTCTCAGCAGCATGTATTCTTTAGATCTACGACTCTGCAGAACTGATCTTTTTGATGCTAATGTCTTCCCAGAATTCCTGTCAATCTACACATCTAGATCTTTAGAAAATATGCTGTTGAGACATTGATCTTACATATCCACAAGTCTCCCTAGAATTGGTCTTACAGATCAACACGTCTCTCTAGAATTGGTCTTACAGATTAACATGTCTCTCTAGAATTGATCTTACAGATCCACACGTCTCTCTAGAATTGGTCTTACAGATTAACATGTCGCTCTAGAATTGATCTTATAAATCCACACGTCTCTCTAGAATTGGTCTTACAGATTAACATGTCTCTCTAGAATTGATCTTACAGATTAACATGTCTCTCTAGAATTGATCTTACAGATTAACATGTCTCTCTAGAATTGATCTTATAAATCCACACGTCTCTCTAGAATTGGTCTTACAGATTAACATGTCTCTCTAGAATTGATCTTATAAATCCACACGTCTCTCTAGAATTGGTCTTACAGATTAACATGTCTCTCTAGAATTGATCTTATAGATCCACACGTCTCTCTAGAACTGATCTTACAGATCCACAAGTCTCTCTAGAATTGATCTTACAGATCAACACGTCTCTCTAGAATTGGTCTTACAGATCCACAAGTCTCCCTAGAATTGGTCTTACAGATCCACATGCCTCCCCAATATTGTTTTCTTGCACCCCCATATCTTGCAATAATTCATGTTATTGGTGGTTCTGTCTCTCTGTTATATATTACGATACATTTTGTTCCTTATGTCTCTAGAGTCATCTTACCAATTAATTTTTCAAAAAGTTTAACATTTTGTTGAAACTGTTTGGCTGATACTTTATAGTCTTTTCAAGACAAAAGTTAGTTTAAGTTGTTGTATGATAATTGGGCATGTTTTTTCAGGCCATGTAGAGATGAGGAAAGGGGAGTGGGTCCTGGGTAGGACTGCTGGAGGATCAAGAAATGATCTTGTCATGTTCTCCAGGAACCCACAATATGTTCTCACTTTGTCAGAGCCAGGTAAGGTCACAAACATATATAGTCATTTTTAAACAGTCATGACAAAATTTCAGATTGAGTTTTATATTTGAAGTGACATAACATCTGATTGCAAAAGTCAACCAAGGCTGTTTATATGGAATAGAAGCCTTCAACTTTTTTCATCGTATAATAGCTATGTAGGACTCTAGCTTATTGACCTGGTTACAGATGACTTTGATGAGATGAAGGATGACCCGGAGAGGGAGGGACTTTGTACGATTCTTATATCACTGATGCAGGAACACCGTAGATCCAAGCGTAATGTCAAGGTTAAAAGTCTCCAAATCGGCTTCTTCCTTTATAAGGTAAAGTTAAACAAAACAGCTTGCTCATCTATATTTCTTATAGATAGTATCTCGCACAAGAATCTCAATGAGGTTTTCACATGAGGTTCTCACGTGAGTTTCTCACATGAGAACATTGTAACATTGTTACATCACATGAACAAAACTTTCTTCTACATTGGGAACCTGCCTCAACATGTTCCTGGCTGTCCATTGAGTGATGAATTCTAAAAATTCTTTTAAAATCTGGCTGTGAACTCAATTTTCCATATAAGTTTTGAAGTGTTGTATTTTGACTCCTTACTCATATATTTGTATTCAATGTTTCCCTTTCATTCGCAGTCTGCGAGATTGTGACATCAGTTCTCAGTTAGGAAACATCAAAACTACTTATTTTTCATAAGTTACTATTAAATATGACATGAGTTTACATACTGTAATGTGGATATTTTAGTGGCAATCTTATTTTTGAGCTTTTTACTTTGAAAGTATTGCATTAATGTATGATTGCATCAATTGCAATTTCTGAATGCTGTTTATATAGCAATTATAATAGATATGCTAATTCATCATAGTGCTAATTCATATAGCAATCATAATAGATGTGCTAATTCATCATAGTGTTAATCTATATAGCAATTATAATAGATACGCTAATTCATCATAGTGCTAATTCATATAGCAATCATATTAGATATGTTAATTCATCATAGTGTTAATCTATATAGCAATTATAATAGATACGCTAATTCATCATAGTGCTAATTCATATAGCAATCATAATAGATACGCTAATTCATCAGTGTTAATCTGTATAGCAATCATATTAGATACGCTAATTCATCATAGTGCTAATTCATATAGCAATCATAATAGATGTGCTAATTCATCATCATGCTAATTTACCAAAAAGCCATAATTTGATTGTGCCAAATTAAGTATGTCCACAATAATAATATACACTTCGAGATAACTCATAAATGTAAGAAAAAGGGAAAAAATGAGAAACTAAAATTAATGATCTATTTATACAATGAAAATAAGATCCAACAGCTGGGTAGATATTTCCACTGTAGTGGTAGTCATTCACAGATGAATTCCTTGGGAGTACATAGTCCAGTTAAAAAAAGGCATTTGGTCAGATTATGAAATTAGTATAAAGTTTAACAAAGCGAAATATTTCATATATTTTTTTAAATCTGTGAAATGTCTCTCACTGATAGACGCAAGATCCAACTGTGAGGCTGAACATCCAACATTTCCGGTTTCATCGTGACTGTGGTAAATCCGGGGTGTACATCAACTACCGTGAGGTCAGTCAGAGGTTTGAACTAGAGCCTGGTCACTATGTTATCATTCCTTCCACGTTCGTTGTTGATGAATCTTGTTTCATGCTGAGAGTGTTTGGAGAAAAGAAATTTAGTTTTACTGGGTGAGTAATATGCATAAAACATTTGTTTTTCATTTTTCCCCCAAAAATACAACCCTGTAGTATATGGTTCCACATTCATTATTAAACAACTGATGTTGTGGCTACTGAAAAAAGAATCAAGGGAAATAATTCCTAGGTCGGCCTAAATATGAAAGTAAATTTTTGCTCATTCCTCATACCTACTCAGTTATTTTCTTTATCCCCCCCCCCCCCCCAAAAAAGTCAGTTAAGTGTTTAAATCTATAAGAGGAAGTTGTTTCAATACACTGTCCTATTACCTTATCTTAAAAAAAGAAACCATTGTATTTGTTTTAAAATGACAGTTAAGAACATGTAGATAGATAATTTTCTCTGATGATGAAAACTTCTTTCATTACAGACCAATAGAAGATGTAGCTGCACAGTTAAACGGACACAGTGCATCCAATGATGTTAACAGTGGGCCATTCTAGTGTTAAAATATATAGGGTATAACAAAATAAATTAATACCAATTACAAGTTAAGATTTAACACAAACATCACACAATAGAGCACCACACACATAACATAGTGGGGAAGGGAAATACATTAGAGTGCAAAGGACACTTTATTAATTTCATACCATAAACTAATTAAATTTTTTTTTTTTTTTCATTTTTCTTTTATTTTATTTTTGTACAAAGTGACAAGGAACATTTCTTTTGCATCATGGTAAAGATGTATAAAAATTTAATGAAATATGACCCTGAAAAAAGGGATTCGATTTCACAGGAAATAGAAATTCTGTTTTTCTTAGTGTGTCCTAATGATTATATGTTACTACTCAGGGATAAGGCTTTCAGAACATGTTTTGGAATGTTGTGTTACTGAAGATGATGACTGGAATACAGACACTAATCAGTGGTTTAAGGAAATATTCACGACATTGTTCTTTTGTCAAGTTTTTATTTTCTTTTTTTTTTTCTTTTTACATTTTTGAAATCTAATTATTTGATTTATTGATTTACATTATAAGAAAATTATTAATCAGCCAAACATTGTCACTGATGAGAAATGCCCATTAATTAACAAATATAAAGATTATCTGAAGGTCACTTGAGACAAAGTCTCATGGTAACCTAATGCACTCATCTTTTGTCATACATTGTGTGTCATTAACTTAGAACATTTTCTTCTGGAAAACTCCTGATCCGTTTTCAATTTGTCATTTTGCAGAAACCTTCCATGCCCAATGGCAAAACAAAATGTAAATTATAAAGTCCCAACCCCAAAGGGGACACAAGGCAGGACCAAAAAGAGTCAAATTGATTAAAACTTCAAAAATCTTTTGCTTGATACTCAGATATGGTAGAATTAAAATCTTTTCATAGATGGAATAGCTTTCAGAATCTTTATCAAAATTGAAAATTTCATGACCCCAGAGTCTCACATTTCACCCGTGGGATGAGGTAAAATTCACTATAGTTTATGTAGGAAAATACATCCTAGAGCATAATTTGTTATTTTCTTTTGGAAATAGTTTAAACCTGGTTAGAATTATTAGTATAAACTGACATTTTAACACTATACACATCTTAATCCTGGCTGACCCCAGGGGCAGGAGGGCGGGGTCAAAAGGGTCAAAATGACTCAAATTTCAAGATCTTGAATGGAATAAAATGACTATTTATATGTGCCTATTGATGTCATTTTTAAGTTTCTAAACAAAGAAATTATTTCCAATATTGGAGACTGTTACACAACTCGAAGATCACATTTTAATGTCTTTTTTTTCTCATCAGTCATCTTAATACAAAACTGCCTAGCAATGCATTTATCACAATTTCTAATTAGTCAATTTCATTGATCATTTTAAAGGTACAATGAAAAAGGTATGTATCTAGTCACAATGTATATATGCAGTTGCTATCTGAGTTCTTTACCGTTGATGTTCAGTTATGTAGATTTTTGTGATGTCATGCTCTTAAAAGATTGAACATCTGAAAAACTTTATGAAAATCTGTCCTCATCCATCTATTAGAATATCTTCTTATAGTTTAATTTGTTTATGAATTCATTTTATTACTTAACATGATTTTATTTGGTAAAAAAGGAGTGTTGCTTGCGATATACAACACAGATACAGTGCTAGATAAATCAGTTTGTGAGTGTGTTATCATTTTCACAAAAGACAGCTGGGTTTGTACCTGCATCATCTACAAGTGGGGCAGTGTGCTCAAAAATTAGGTCATTCACCTCATAGCCAGTTTTTTTTAATAAAAGTGCATCTTGTTCGAGATTTGTTTTGCCAGATCATGACTTTAAAACTGTTTGAGATATTTGATAAAACTTGGAAGTCAAACTACACATCAGTGTTGTAAGTTCAGAGGTCAAAGTCCAATCTTACTGTTTTACATGATTTCTATTTTATTGTAACTTGGAGAAGTAAATTTGGTGAAAAGAACATTGACGAGTCTCTTGATGAACAAACATGGTCAAAATATAAAAACAGGAAATGATGTTCTTGTCAAATAAGGGAGACATCTGTTTTTGTTAACAAAACTATTTTCTTATTTGTTTATATGTGTGCTTTATGCAGGTAATTAGTTTACATTAAATTGATATCCTTATACAGGTAATTTGTCACTGGACTAAACTGAGCAAGTAGTACATTCCTTATTAGCTGTTCGCAGTCACCTCAGTATATACAGAAAAGTATCGGCTAAGACTATATAAATAATTATACATATGTATATACACTTTCAGAATGACACATTGTATGTTTTTACTTTTTTACAATATTTTTTTACACTTGATATAAACTATGATTGATATAGACATTCCCTCCAAAAGAGAGTTGTGATACTGTTGTTCATTCAGTAACTACTGCTGTGATGTCAGTGTGTACCTCTGAAATTTGAAAGGTGATTAATACTGTTATATTAGATTCATGTCATGTCATGTCATGTCTTGCTCTGAATCAATGTCCTGTTTGGACAACCTTTGTTGTTAGGAATAGGAGTAGAAGCATTATTACAGGTAATTTCTTATGTATTGTAATGTGATGTAAGCATTACATTGTTAAATTTTAAAATATTATCCTTGTCTTTCTCAGTCTGAAGAAACAATTTTGCTTTTAACTGTGTCATGTGGATATAACTATTTTTTTCATGTTTTTATAAATCTTTGACTTAAAAACTCCTATAAGAATCACCATTACTTACAGGAACGTAACACCTGTAATCACCGTTACTTACAGGAACGTAACACCGGTTTTACCTACGTTTGATATATTGGTTGTTACAAACCCAATTTTAGTTTTACTTTCATAAAGTTATTTTCCAATAAATTTTTTTGCTAATTTGTTTAAGAAATATATTTATGTATTTCTTCCCTGAAGATGATAAATTTTGACACACAGGACAGGAATATAGTCCAGCCATTGAAACTATGCCATACTCTCACTGGTTAATCTTACCTTTTTCTTAATTCATGGTTTTATTGAAAATGAAATTGTTATTTATTTAATGATATTGTAACACTGAATTCAGCCATTTTTATTAGATATAACACCATTACATACACAAATCTGACAATACTAGACACTAGACATGTAAGTAGAGAACAAAAAGAAGAGATCTGTACATTTACACGTACCCATAATGTATAGCTGAATTTTTGTTAATCTGAAGAACATTGTATGTCAAAATAATCCATCCCTACCATGGGTATGTTTTTTTTGTATCGTTTTTCTTTTTTAATTACTTGATCTTAAGTAGCAGTAACGTTAATTTACATGTTTTTTTTATGACTATCTAAAGTTAGCGTAAATACATATCTTATGTTTTATCTAAACATGGAGAAAGAAGTCAGATTTTCACCAGTCAGTGTATACATCTTATAATGAGAAGATTTTGTGTCATTTATCACATCATAAAGCACACAATAAACATTGCCGTGATTTATTATTTTGATAAAAAATCTATCTAGGTGAACACATATTTTATTCCTAACACATGTTATTTTCTATTTATCTAACATATACAGTATCTATTTTGTACCATTTGTCATTTTTCTGGTACTTTGCTGGCTCATTGCTTCAAGAATCATTTAAAAAAAATTTTTTTTCTTCTGAAATGGTCTTTATGATTTAAAAGCTTAGATCTGATACATCTCTAGAATTTCTCCAAATAAGTTCAGCAGTTTATTGTTGTCACAAATGAGCACTTTTTCTAATCCATGTGTAATACCTTTTTGTCAGTTGTATGTTGCCTTGTAGAATTGTCATTTTTCTTGAGGAAGCAATCTTTGGAGATCTTGCCTCTTCCTTACACTTTCATGTCCTGAGGGAGGAGGAGACATGTGCTTAATTGTCAATATGGTTATTCTTCCAGTTATATCCAGAAAGTTTTTCATTTTTGATGTACTCTGTGTAACATATCTGTTTTCATTGTACATATTATTTATAACAACATCTTCATCAACAAAGAATTCTTACCTGATTTTATATAAGTTCTATGATGGTGTAAACTAACACTTTGCTATATGTTTTAACACCGTTAAGATTTTATATTATTTTATAAATGATGATTGTAAATTGTTCAAAATAAAGATCATCAAAAACAAGTAGATTGGTTGTTTACTGTAATGATATATAAATAGGGGCCTCCTTTCTGTTAAGTTAGATAGAAAAAGGTAGAAGTATGATATCTAGTCTGTAAAATCCTGAGATATTGTACAGGCTATCTGGAACCTGTTAAAGTTGCTGGGATATTGTCACAGCTGCTGGGATATCATCCAGGCAGCTGGGATATTGTTGTGGCTGCTGGGATATTGTCCAGACAGCTGGGATATTGTCCAGGCAGCTGGGATACAAATGTACTGCCCAGACAGCTGGGATACTGTCATGGCTGCTTGGATATTGTCCAGACAGCTGGGATATTGTCCAGACAGCTGGGATATTGTCCAGGCAGCTGGGCTGCTGGGATACATATGGATATTGTCCAGACAGCTGGGATATTGTCTATACTGCTTGGATATTGTCTATACTGCTGGGATACATGTGTATAGTCCAGACAGCTGGGATATTGTCCAGGCAGCTGGGATATTGTCCAGGCAGCTGGGATATTGTCTATACTGCTGGGATACATGTGTATAGTCCAGACAGCTGGGATATTGTCCAGGCAGCTGGGATATTGTCCAGGCAGCTGGGATATTGTCTATACTGCTTGGATATTGTCTATACTGCTGGGATATTGTCTATCCTGCTGGGATACATATGTATTGTCCAGACAGCTGGGATATTGTCCAGGCAGCTGGGATATTGTCTATACTGCTGGGATATTGTCTATACTGCTGGGATACAAATGTATTGTCCAGACAGCTGGGATATTGTCCAGGCAGCTGGGATATTGTCCAGACAACTGGGATGTTGTCCAGACAGCTGGGATGTTGTCCAGGCAGCTGGAATATTGTCCAGGCAGCTGGGTTATTGTCCAGACAGCTGGGATATTGTCCAGACAGCTGGGATATTGTCATGGCTGCTGGGATACATATGTATTGTCCAGACAGCTTGGATATTGTCTATACTGCTGGGATATTGTCTATACTGCTGGAATACATATGTATTGTCCAGACAGCTGGGATATTGTCCAGGCAGCTGGGATATTGTCCAGACAACTGGGATATTGTTTATGCTGTATACAATGTATGTTTTTTCCAGGCTTCTGGATTTGGAGAACTTCTGTTCGCAGATGATTTGGTATTATTTTCCTAATCAATCAAAGGACTGCAGTCTTTCAAATAGTCCAATTGAGTACTCACATCAATTGAAATGAGTTGTAAATATGGATAAAACAAAACAATAAATATATAAGAAGACCAATTCATTCATCTTGTCCTGTTTATATTTGCTAATAGATTTGATTATATGGTTAAACAAGAAGCAGATTAAGGGAAGACACTTAGAATGAAACTGATTAAAAATAAGCAACAACAGCGACCGTATGTAGCTGACGTCAGAACTAGTCCTCCATCAGCTTGTTCTTGTTCTACTTCTACTTATAACTATGGTCCAACGAGGCACATAGAAACGGGTGATTTAAGCATTATTCAAAATGTTAAGCTATGAGAGCTTTTCAAGAAGGGTCCTAAATATCGTGAAACCTCGTCTGTTAATTTGAATGTGAATTTCAAAATACTTATGGATTCTGTTGAAAACTTTGTCAGATAATGGGCCCTTTGGGCCAGGTGAGCTAATAATGCTTCGGTATTACAATCATTTAGACCGTGTATTAATGACGAGGATACGGACCTCCCACGTTTATAAAGAATCCCTAAACTTCAAAAGAATCCATATAAACAACGCTATATAGCTGGGCCGTCAAACTGTTCAGCCAAGCCTTTGTCTAAACTACTAACCACCATTCTAACTACTATCAAATCTGGGTAACAGTCTTATTGTGACACTGCTTACTCAATCAGTTGAATTAATAATATGTGGGATTTGAAAAACTCAAATTAGCTTTGGACCAATATTCGACATCCTCTTCTAAAAACATTTCGTCTATAATAACATATGATTTGTTTATCCTGTACACCACCATACCCTATTCTAAACTGAAAGAACGTCTTCGTTCTCTTCTGTTTAGAGATTTCTTCTCCAGGAAAGGTGAACGGCGGTATAAACATATGGTTGTAAAAATAAACTGAAGCGTATTTCGTAAAATTTACGTCCAAATTAAAGGAGAAATATACTGAGGACGTAATCATAAAAACAATTGAGATTTTGGTTGACAATTTCTTTGTCGAGATCGATGGTAAGATCTTCCAACAGACTATTGGCATACCCATGGGAACCAACTGCGGACCGCTGATGGCCGACTTGTTTTCAAACGAGGCTGAATTTATTGAAGAGCTTATGAAAACAGGTCAAAAAGACCTTGCAAACTCGTTTAATTTCACCTTCAGATATATTGCTGACGTCTTGTCTCTAAATAACTAGAGATTTATTGACTATGTCCATCGTATATATCCACCAGAGCTGGAAATCAAAGTTTACTGGATTCGATATCCAAGCGCTTGTTGCCATTATGATGATTTTTTTGCAAGAACTCGTCAACTGACTGACTAACTCGTAACACAAGGGTTCAAAGGAGGCAGGTTGATAAAAATGACTTTATGGTCCCCATAATAATCTCATTGAGAAATATTCTATTTCTTTGTGCGACAGGAAGCTGGGCGTATTTGATGCTCATTAGTTTGCTTGTTGGTTCCGGTGTCCTGGTCTTATTCTCCTTGTCAATCTTTCTTTTGTGCATATTTTGCCCTATTTTTTTTGGGAATTTGAGTTTAAATTATGATAATGTTGCCATGTTTATTACATGTATTGACGATGATGATGATGATGGTGGTGGTGGTGGTGGTGGTCATGATGATGATGATGATGATGATGATGATGATGATGGTGGTGGTGGTGTTGGTCATGATGATGATGATGATGATGGTGGTGGTGATCATGATGATGATGATGATGATGATGAGGATGGTGGTGGTCATGATGATGATGATGATGGTGGTGGTGATGATGATGATGATGATGTATAACATCCATACTTTCTTTGTAAGCCATTCAAGAAGAAGTTACTGAAATATTTAATAATTATTTACTATTTTTTTTCTCTGCATACGCCACGTTGTGTTTTGTATCGTGTTTATATTGCAATAATTGATTGCTGGTAATAAAATAACTGAATATTGACATCACGTATACGGCGTATCTAATCTATAACATAACAGAACAGGATGGATAGAGGGAAGGCAGGGGTTTGTACATAGTCAATGGAAACAAAGCCGTAATTGACAGCAAAGGTCGCAAATATATATTGATATCTTTGAACTGCAATTAGTTGACACAACAACGTGATCGACTGTTTATTCGGTCCGACCTTTTGTTAAACAATTGCTCCCAGAGAAAATCATAGATGAGCAAAAAAAGAGATAGATAATGATGGGAAATGATCTTAAGATGAAATGTGAATAACAAGGACGGTAGTAATTAGAAGTGAACAGGGCACGTGTCATGGCCGTGTGATACTTATATAGTATATATGTAGATTATGGGGTTCCAGGGACCATGCGAATGGAAAGGACCTGTTTCACGGTGTATGTAATTTTTCCAACATCTCAATTTAATTTTTTGTGTGTTGTTTATAATACCCCAGTTAACTCATAGGAATGTATGTTTTTTAAATTAAAAAAAAAATTCAAAAACTTATTATAAATAATTAAGTTTGGTCAAATCATCTTCGTTAAAGTGTGCTGCATGTTTTGAACTCAAATATATAGTTAAGAATTACAAATACCAATATTTCACGACGTCGAATTTCTCCAAGATGAGTTGAATTATGAATGCATCATTTACACTACCGTGATAAGGACTAATTGTGTCTAAACACACCCATCATGCAACAAACATAAAAACTTATGAACAGGTTTAGATAACTAAGGTGTTGTGCTAAATGTGCAATTTTAGTGCAAAGTACAATAGTGGATCATAGAATATAACAGCTGCCGCTTGCTAACAAACCTTCTGTGTCATTCAATGATGAATTGATTCCAATGAAATGTGTTTCCTGAACAGCAAGCCTTCACTAAATGACAGCATCAACTACAACAGGTGATTACTTTTATAATGTTTTTGGCTTAGTAGCACTGCTGACTACTTTTGCTCATAAGCAAACAAGAACACAATTCAATGAAATGTGTACCTGGTGGCTAATGGGCAAAGTTAACCAGTTCATGGCCTTCAGCTGCTTACCTCAGCTTCGGCTTAAATGCATTTACGCAAGGAGATACTACCACCTTATTTATTCATAATAATGTAAAAAAAAAATGTCGCTTTGATATACATTTCATATTTTCAAAAACAAGAGCTATTACAGGCCATGTGAGCCTTTTCTGTTTATAATCCAATGAGGCAAAATGTGAGTTAATATTACTTCCAATTAAAGGCACATAGGAATAATGAATGAAATTTAAATAAACATATATTTGGATAAAAACACTCTGTGTAAAATGTCAGAAATAATAGTATCTTCCTGATTATCCCATCACAAGAAAACTGTCCCTGGATCCGTTTTACCTGTCCCAGAACTTGATAAAATTTTCAGTACTTTAAGTATACAATGTATATCATTAGCAAAAAAATGGTTAAATATTTTAGGTGAACACCAACTGTAAGTTTTGTCAAACAGATTTCCAAAAACTTGAATTTGTTGAAATTATGGTGAAAAAGAATAAAAATATTTAAACTTCCATAACTTTTATATTTGTATATTTGAGTTCAAAACATGCAGCACAAAATTTAATCAAACTTAATTATGCATTATCAGTTTTTTAACAAGTTTTGGGATAAGATGTGCACCCTGTCTCACACTCATGACAAGTATAATTAAATAGGTCAGGGTACAGGGCACGAGTGACTTTCGGAATTTTAAACATACATTCTTAGGAGTTTACTGGGGTACTACAAATAACACACAATAAAGACTAAATTGGGATGATGGCAACATTTCATGTACCGTGAAACAGGTTCTTTGCGCCATGTGCTACAATAGATACATTCAACTTGGAGTTGGGAATTCGTGCCTTGTGATCAGTTTAGTTAATTGATAATGGACGCAGGCAAACAATTCTTCATATCTTTAATCTGAGACTACAATTTTTTATGTGGAAATAATATCATTCATAACATTTGTGACGTTTCAAACAAATGAATATTATTGTAGTTGTTTATAGTGTTTAAAGTTAAAAGTTCTGCTTTTTACATTTTAGTATCGATATAAATCAATCATGTAATGTGTTTGTGGTACAGCCAGTGCTCCCTTAATTGTCCCATTTTCAGCTGACGCTCAAAATTTCTTGTTCCTTGATGTCCGCGAACATCATATATTAATATATATCATCAGTTTCTTCAGTTTCTTCGTATGGTTTCTTTTTCTATTTCTTATTTTGTCATATCGTTTCTAACTTGTATCGAAGAAACTAGTTTATAGTTTCCGAGCATTTTGGTGTTTCTAAGCACAGTTTAAACAAGGTTTAGAAATCTGACATCTAATTTGTTTGACGTTTAAACAAGGTTTAGAAATCTGACATCTAACTTGTTTGACGTTTAAACAAGGTTAAGAAATCTGACATCTAACTTGATAGACGTTTAAACAAGGTTTCGAAATCTGACATCTAACTTGATTGACGTTTAAACAAGGTTTAGAAATCTGACACCCAACTTGATTGACGTTTAAACAAGGTTAAGAAATGTGACATCTAACTTGATTGACGTTTAAATAAGGTTTAGAAATCTGACATCTAACTTGATAGACGTTTAAACAAGGTTTCGAAATCTGACATCTAACTTGATTGACGTTTAAACAAGGTTTAGAAATCTGACACCCAACTTGATTGACGTTTAAACAAGGTTTAGAAATCTGACATCTAACTTGATTGACGTTTAAACAAGGTTTAGAAATCTGACATCTAACTTGATTGACGTTTAAACAAGGTTAAGAAATGTGACATCTAACTTGATTGACGTTTAAATAAGGTTTAGAAATCTGACATCCAATTTCCTTGACCCTCCAAGATTTTGTCATTTTTACAAAAAAAAAAAATATTTAAAACTAACTTGAAAAGAAAGTTAACGTTAAGATGAACATGATGAAACTCTTGATCTACAACAACTTTTTTCGGCAGAGTAATGGCAGTCATTTTTGAGCATATGTTGAAAATTTCTTTTGCGACAAATTTGTCACCGATGTTCTGAAAATGTCCTGTCCTAGTAGTTAACATTTTTTATTTCCGTGCACGGCTCTTTGTTTTACTAGGGAATACAGTAATTTCCCTTACAGCAGTATCAGTTCCAGCAGGTATATTTACCTGTAAAATTTACCTCTTGGTTCTCAAGTTCAAGCTCTTTATTCATATTTGAGCTTTTCAGCTCATCAGCATGATAAACATACAATGATGTAGAGTCATGGCATAGAGTGCTAGTATCTGCATATGGTTTATAAAAAATATACATTATTTGATCTAAATTTAAATGTTTCTATTTTAAATTTACATAAATTACATATTACTGTATACTTTTAAATACTAATTAATTGAGTATGGTTAAAAACAAATGACTATATCTACTTCTTATAGGATAAGTAAGAAGTGATATTCATCTTCTGTATAATGCATTGTACAATAGATACACAGTCTCCGAGATCTTTCAATGTTTCTATATCTTCCAGTCTCCACTGCTAAAGAGTGAGACGCCATTCGTTTGTGTATAAAATTATCGATTTTCAGGTATAAATTTTCTCAAATATGATTGTAAAATCAACTATCAACAAAAACTCTGTTAAAATCATATTTCAGATTTTGATATCAATATTTGTAGATTCGAATTAACATAGTAAACCATTACATTACAAGCTGGGTGTTTTACCTCTAATACTCACTTACAGAAATATAGGTGTACCTAACAATTTTACAATTCTTCAACTTCAAAGCATTATAGCGAATACTACTTTCATACGTATCAAACAGATTTAACATGGTTTGAACATTTAAACCTAAATTCTTACATTTGGAATATAATGCACTCAGAGCTTCTACCCTGACCCAATAAGTAGTTCTGAGTAACATTTAGATTATCGTTGTACCTAAACAACATACCTATATAGCTAAATTCACCCACAACTTTAACTGCGATACCATCGTATAACCAAAATTTATTGTTTACAATTCTGTTCCTATTACAAAAAACAACAATTTTAGTTTTTTCTGTGTTCATTGACAATTTCAATTTCCATATCGTTGAGTACTTATGTAATATGTCACTCAACAGTCTCAAAGAATCTTAATGCCAAATAATCAGCACATAAAAACAAAACTAGGGTATAATCACCAAAAGGTATAGTAGTCATTACAATTATCAATAAAAAAATCTAAATCATTAATAACGAGCGAGAATCACAAAGGTGATAAATTTTCGCCTTATAATGATTTCAGTAAAACATTCAGAGCAAGCAACTTTAACATAAAACACAGGATTTGGCACAATTATAAAGAGATTTAACCATTAAAAAAATACCATGAATTCAATTCTTCAAATGTTTACTCCAAAGGCTCACCCTGTCAGTGTAATCAAATGCCTTACGGAAGTCAACAAAACAACAACAAATCTTCTTTTTTTTTTTTGATGAAATGGTTTTAGATATTATGAAATTATTTGCAAAAATGGCATCAATTTTACTAAGCCATGGTCTGAAACTAAGTTGTACATCGCTCAAAATATCATTATTATCACAAACTTTATACAAACGACTGTTCAATTAGGAAGTAAATAATTTACAAACACAACTAATCGCCCTGATTCCTCTGTAATTATTTAGGTCTGAAACGCTTCCGTTTTTATGCACTGGAAAAATAATGACCAAGGACCAGTCTTCTGGATTCTATCTAGATGAAGAGATATTATTGAACATTTTTGTCGGAACTGGGACCAGAAAAATAATTAAGCATATCCCCTTCCTTCTGTTTTTGATGTTTTAGTTCATTGATCTTATGTTTCAATTTATGGTGAATCAAATTGTTTTTTTGGCATGATTAAAAATCCTCAAAGATGACAGACATGAATTCCGTAAGTTAACAATGTGCTCATTAAACTAATGTTTATGATCATCAAAGTGTACAGTGTTACTATACGTAAAATTACGTCGAGTTGAAGATCTATAAATTTTAATTTTAATTTACAAGGCGAAAAAAAAAGGTTTCATAAGATTAGTAAATTCTTTTTAAAAAAAAATTATCAACCATATCATTTAACGATTGTTCACTTTAATCTCCATCCACATTCATTACGCTATTTAGTTTATCGTTGTTGATCTGTACATATTCAACAAGTTGATTTTTACAATCATCATTGCATTTGTATAATGGTGTAAAACAGGGAGCATTATTTAAATCTACACTGGCCCCATCACAGCCATCACCAGAAAAACCTGCTTTAAGTTGTAAATGGAGAGGGGCGTGATCAGAAAATTCTGTGAAATTACATACAATGAATTGGATTGACACATTTAAAAAGAAACGTTGACATAAAACAATAGTCAAAAATACTCAAACCCTGGGCGCCACAAAAAGTATCATAGTTCAAAAATCTTTGTGGGCCACGCCCATAATTAATGCGTTTATCAGTAGATTTACAATCTGTTACCGGAAGTTTTTTACCTCGGTCAGGATTAACACGTTCATGTTGACTTTTGTCACATTCCTCACACTAGAATGCAGAATATCAGACAGGATATAATCAACATCGGTTCCAGTACGGATATTTAAATCTCCAATTGTTATAGTGTAGCTATCATTTAAGTCCTCGGCCAAGAGAGACACTAACAGAAATAAGTCACAATTATAGATTATGTAATACTGCGAACTTGCAGGGGGTAAATATATACAATTCACTAGTAAATCTAAATCTCGAATTAAAACAACAATACCACCACCTTGAGTATGTTTTGTTAGACTCCTTGGTACAACAATAGATTTAAAGTTATCAATATTAAGTTCATAGTTAAGTATCTAACATTCAGTTAGAGATATGATAAGTAGAAAAAAGGTTTAGAAAACACTTTAAATCTTTAAATCTAGCTTCGATATCGCCATCAATATTCCATAAAAACAAGTTAATGTTGTATTTGCAGTTGACAGGTGGTATATAGTTATTAGTGTTAAAACAGTTCCTGCACTGACCTAATTTGACCTAGTATCTGAAGGCTAATGACTTTCAGATAACACTCTGCAAACGTTACTCTATTCATCTTGGCTTATCACATACAAATACAGTATACTTATGCTCATCGCAGATCGTTTTTAACAAACTCCACGACTGAGTGAGACTGAAGGTCGAGATCCTCCTCACTCAGCTGGTCTTTTCTCCTTATAACATGACAAAGTTTACTTTTCACCTTATTCAATTCACCCCCATGTAATTCACTGGTCTTAACCAAATCTCAAAATTTACAAAATTTTGCCTGTTTTCAGCATCATTCACACGGGTTCTAAAACACTTAATTTCTTTCTTAACCTCCCTTACAGAAGTTCCAATTACATCAAGCTTGTTCATTTACTTTGTCAGAATGTCAACTTTGCTGATCAGTGCCTTTGCTCAGTCGGATGGACTGTCCGATAAACATGGCGATCTAGGCATGGCTCGCATCATATATGGAGACCGTACGTTAGAGGAGGAGTTATTGAGATATTGAGCTCGCGGGTTTTTGACCAAAATTGCCAACACTACACCACTGATGTACTCAGTATATCACGGGCATCTTTTATTCTCTGTTTTTAAAACTTTTTGTAAAATATATATATCAAAAATTATATTTTGTAAACACCCTGCTGTTAGATTTATTAGATTTCAAATTATTGATTATTACTTATTTTCCAATGATAATTAATATTATAATGATAGTTCGATTACTTGCATAGTATCCCAGAAATGTATGAAAAAAAC
Organism: Ylistrum balloti; assembly: GCF_031769215.1. NCBI lineage: Eukaryota > Metazoa > Mollusca > Bivalvia > Pectinida > Pectinidae > Ylistrum > Ylistrum balloti. Next base: position 1,044,977 of record NW_026781862.1, on the reverse strand, counting down.
GAGTAATTCTTTTTGGTCATATGAAATACGGTATAGCGTTTTTAACCGTTTTATAAGTCACGCCCTGTTATATCATACGTTGTTGCACATGTCCTCACATCCTTCATTCCACATCATATAGGACAAATATTTACTGAAAAAATATTTTGATAACTGTATAGTTTTTTTCTGGGTTCTGATATGACTGGAATTCATAAGTTCTTTAAACTTAATTGCATTAGGACTTATGTAATGATATTTTTCTTATGTTCAGCTGATGACTGGTATTAGCTTTGAACTTAATCTATTTCATTCTCCTTAAAAAATTCATTGAATACAGAGAACAAATTGTAAGATTTTTTAAAACAGGAGTTACCATAGTTCCTTAAGGATTTGACATTGTTAGAATGCATAAGCTCTGTAAACTTAATAATATTAGGTATGAAATAATGATATTTATCAGTGTAGAATTTTCTTTCAGAAGTGAAAAATAGGTACTATAATAGATAATTAAATTCCTTTTCCAGTATGCACTATGAGTTAAAGGTTACTAGCTCTTAATATAACGTCAGATTTTTGCGTTACCATTTACTAGATCAAAGTATTTTTCAAAAATACAATCATTTCTATATTACATGTGACTGCATATTTTATTGCAAACTGATATTGAAAAATGAATTTAAAATATCATTATTCCATTTGGTATATATCTGTATAATAATTAGTTTTAATCATTGTGGGTTGAAATTTTATTGAAATTAAGAATTCTACCTACATCACACCATATTCATTTAAATCATTTTGTGTGAAAATTAAGCACGGAACTACCAAATTTCCATTTATTGATTAACAATAATTTATTTTACATTACAATGGTATATATTCTCTTTCCTTTGACTGTAATATTCTTACCCAATAAGGTATCATTCTTGTTTTTATATTAATTAAAAGTTGACTTGCCTGTTCACAATAAACCATGTAACTTGGCATACTGTAACAAAAACTTGATAATTTTTAGTAATATTAAAATGTAACGTAAGTCATTCCCAATTTACTGTCTAGTTACAATCAATACAAATTCTGCACTGACGCCCAGTATTGATACAACCATAAGTGTTTATAACCAACTCAATTAAGGGGTGTTTATGTCTTTGTTTTAATTACATGAGACTTTATATTCCATTAAAAATAATTTTGTTGTCTTTCTTTGTGTTGAATAGTGGTAAATCATCCAAAAAATAATTTTGTTGTCTTTCTTTGTGTTGAATAGTGGTAAATCATCCATTATAATATTTTCTTTATTTTTAATTGTAACTTCGGGATAAATTGTCAAATTTCTTCTTTAGTGTGAGTGTGTGTGCGTGTGTGTGTCTTTTTTTAATTCATGTTTCTATTTCTTTACATAACAACATTTCAATATTTTTCATTATCGTAAAATGTACGAAATGTATAGCTATACAGTTAAATCAGGTGAAATAATACCGTTTATATGAAACGATATATAACTGACTTACCATTGTTTGCTGAAACAACACCTTCCTATTGCTTAACAAATGTTGACACTTTTAGATCACCCCGTAACGATCCCCAAAATCGTCAAATTTGTGTTCCTTAGATATGATACGGCTTCAGCAGCTAGACACTACAGACATTTTAGCACGACAAAAACAGAAACAGAATAAAGAACACATATTGGCATACTGATATTTATATTTTCAAAAGAACCCGAATCCTTCCTTATTATTTCATTAAAACAGAAACACGATTCATACATACTATTCCTACAACCGAGTTCATAAACATTTTTATGACGCCTACAGGAAACCGTGCATCATCGGTTCAAAAAGTAGTACATCTAAGTATTGTTAATAAATCGACGGAAAATGCAAATCAGTGCATGTACACCAATGAAAATGTATTTAATCTTACACGTGACACCAATCGGTATCCTTAGGTAGGTTGTGACGTCTTAGGTACATAAGCAGGGTGATACAGCGCCAACCTTATTCGGCATTGGATAAGCTGCACCAGGTAACATCAGCGACTCGGAAACAGGTAGATATTGAAATGTCTGTCTATGTCTTATCTAATAAGGTTGTTTGTTAATGAATATACAGTAATCAAAGGATGATCAAATATATCAAATACATGCTTATTTTTTGGTATTTTAAACTTTTCTTCATATGATATCACACCATTTTGCTTTGTTCTTTAATGTTTCATTGTTTATTGGCATGGCGATGTACTATTTTTTCCTATTTTTTAAAATTCAAAACAGGACTTTTTGATAGCACAAGTTTTGAACTATTAGAAAAAGGGATGATCTCGCAACGGCATAGGTACTACCCGAACTATTCCAAGCGTCACTTTAGCTTGTATTAAACACCTTGAGTATTACAGCCTTTAGTATTACCGGTAACAACCATTAGTATCACCGGTAACAAGTAACAAGTTACAAGTAAGAACCATTAGTATTACATATTACGAACATTAGTATTACCGGAAACAGCCGTAAGTAATACCGGTAACAACCGTAAGTATTACCGGTAACAACCGTAAGTATTACCGGAAACAACCGTAAGTGTTACCGGTAACAACCATTAGTATCACCGGTAACAACCGTAAGTATTGTCGGTAACAACCGTAAGTATTACTGGTAACAACCGTAAGTATTACCGGTAACAACCGTAAGTATTGTCGGTATCAACCGGAAGTAATACCGGTAACAACCGTAAGTATTACCCGTAACAACCGTTAGTATCTTTAATCATCATATCTGACCTAATTAATTCCTAACTTCCCCTAAGGCGATTCCACTCGTAGGATGATCGAGGATCTTACAAATATTATTACCTTAGATTAATCTACATTGAGACAATAATTGCACTCCGCTTATTACTTGCAGAGGTTTCAAATAAAATAACACGTCAGGAAACATATGTCTTATATCGATAGTAAGTAACAATGACGGTTCAAATAAAATAACCACGTCAGGAAACATATGTCTTATATCGATAGTAAGTAACAATGACGGTTCAAATAAAATAACCACGTCAGGAAACATATGTCTTATATCGATAGTAAGCAACAATGACGGTTCAAATAAAATAACCACGTCAGGAAACATATGTCTTATATCGATAGTAAGTAACAATGACGGTTCAAATAAAATAACCACGTCAGGAAACATATGTCTTATATCGATAGTAAGTAACAATGACGGTTCATATAAAATAACCACGTCAGGAAACATATGTCTTATATCGATAGTAAGTAACAATGACGGTTTTTAATGGAAATGCTTCGGACGGTAAACATTATTTTCTTTCCGTTGCCCTTTTTTACTTTGTGACCAAGATTTAAATAAACGGACGAATATATGTATTATGAAATACAATCAGTTGTAAGCCCCCGTTGAAATAATATTCCTTGTTATTAGCTGACGTATTAGCGTGTCGTTATACAATGAAATCGCGTGATTGGCTAAAAGGTATTATGTGACTTGAGAGTCGAACTACGAAAGGTGGTGATCACAACAAATAAAATAATTTGACATTAAGCAATACTCTCGCCAAACAATAATCAAAGTCATCATGTTTAAGACACGAAAAACTGCTGATGCAGACTGAAGTGTCGGTGAAAACTAAGTCAACAAGGAAGCAAAAATCATTTAGATATTAAGGCGTGTCAAAGTTGGCGATCGATTGTATTGAAGAAAGGATTTAGACTCCATAGCCTATAGAGACATGACGATGTACACCCTCGTGTCTTTGGCCAGTAATCCTATGTCTTGTGAGGCTTCCATATCACTTACATAGCTTCGTATGATTGGTTACATCAGAATGCGTCCTAAATGCTGCTGGATTTTAGCTAAAAAAAAAAACCTTCAGAATTCCACTTATAGTCATCGGTCAATCACATTGTATACATCCTTGTCAACACTACTGGTATACATTGCAGAATGTAAGGGTGCAAATATGGGTAACATTATATTTTTCAGAATATGTCATGGTAACGATTCACTATCCTTAGAGGGACTAAATGGTAAGAATTTCAGTTCAAAACATAAAAAGCATTATAACACTGTTTTATCTTTAATCTAACATTTTGAATGAAATCATAATTATGTTTAGTTTTCTTACATATGCGAGAGGCATATACTGTACAGGGTCCCGACCAGAGGTCTCTTCGGAAATGTTCACTTTTTTTTAAATTTGCAAACTGATAACGTTAAAAATCAACAAGAACAGTGTTTAGTGAAAAGCTGGAGAAACATTTGTGTAGCAAGTTTGTCACAAATTCACGAGATATTAGCAGATATTCCAACTACCGATTCTTGCGATTTGCCGACATCGATAGGACGATTAATCGTGGTTTTAAAACATCAAAGAATTGCACGAAACAAATCCATGCCGGTTTCCTAGGAATGAAACAAAATCATTCGAAGTTATGCTTTCTGCACACACGGTTCACCAAAGTTTGTAGTAAACACATAAATAAAATGAGGGAACATTGTTATCAATGTTGATAATAAGTTGAAAAGTAAAAAGAGAGAAAAAAATAACCACCGCCAATGGTCCAGTTCATGGGTCATCAGAGACGTCGGTCTGGGTTCATATACCAGTACATTGTATCTAATTCTTTCCGTTCTTATTCCATGTTAGTGAAATCTGCTGGAAAATATTTAATGTAATCCAATTCTTAAACACTTGATTCAGCTAGCAATCTTAACAGTAAATAACTGATATGTTTAACAGATATTCCTGCACGTTTTAATATTTTAGCCCGAGTGTACCCTGCATCTTACACAAAACATTAAACGTTTTCACAGACATGTCTAATATAGGAATCAGAGGAAACCTTGGCATCTGCAGGCCTGAATAATAAGCTTGAGCGAAAGTTACAGTTTTTGAATATTTGAAAATAAAGAAATTAATTATTCAATCGTCCGCTTCCATATATAATGATTGACACTACATATGTATCAATGTTACACATGACCCGGTGATTTTTATCGTTTAATAAGATGGATTTACATTCTCGTCATCATCTTCCTCTCACCTTTGTAAATTCCAATCAGGCGTTCTTATTCTAGCCGCATTCATCCTTCCCTATCCTCAGATCCTTTCTTTTAGCTATTTGTAATGTCCTCCAGTAATATTTAGCAGGAATTTCGACAAATCTATTTGTCCTGTAACAAGCCTGGTAGGAAGCCGTATTAATAAGATATTGAAAAACAATATTGAGAAGAAGTGTACACGAAAGAGAAACTCTCCATTTTCTCTTTCCAAATATTAACAACATATCCTATATATTTCTGTCTCTCTCTTACAAGAACTTGATGGTTGTGATACAGATAACTTTGTCTATCTCATTTCAAACGATATTTTTCTCAGCTTTGAACTATAAATATGCTGATATCATTTATTTTTGTTAAAACCTTTTTTAAGGTTTGAAATAATGCATTTATGGCACATGGTCATTCAGGTAACTGTGATATGCACGAGACGTGTGTGGTCGTACCGTCAAAGTACGTATACATTAGTCATGTCAGATCAATCAAAACCGATACTTATATCATCTTATATTACTTACATAGTCACATTAAACCTAGGTATCAAACCTTTGGTATAGATAGATCCCTCTTAATCGACTAGAAGGGGCCACACAGGAGAGACGGAGGAGAGACGTTGGTCTCAACTAGCGGGACGCACGCTTACTCTGGCTTTTCCCTGAACTACAAAATGTATGTTAGAACGTAATTTGTAAATACATGGATATACTATGTATATATATATATTCTAAAGTAAACATGAAGACTAGAAGTTAGATTGTGTCATTACTACACTAATTCAACAACATCAACACCATTGGACTCTACAACACCGTAAAAATATCTTTCGTTAAACCTGCCTTTTCGTTGACACCGCATATATAGATATTTGAAGAATTATATAACTTTACATCGTTTTAAAGAAGAGTATCACAAACAGGTTTATCTGATAACTTCATTTACTATATGAAATGCTTATCCTTATTCGAGCATTTAAAGGTCACCTGCTATGAAAATAAAAAGTTAAATTTTTGCGCGAAATCGGAAGATAATATCGTGAAAAAGAGATCCGTAGATTACAATCTGTACCGCCAGCACTATTTTTACCTGTAAAAACCGAGGAAAGTAAAATATATAAGGTTATTTCCAGTTGATTTATTGTAATAGAATCCGTGTATTTTGTTGGTTTAAGATGTATTTACCAAATCAGTGACGAGAGGATCTGGCACAAGTTCAAATGAAAGAGTAAAGAAAAAAAGACGTGAACAGCCTAACAAATAGAATAAGTAAATATCGCGGTTTGAAAGAAAATTCGGACATGTCAAAAGACACGAAGTTCATGTTGTTTGGAAGACCGTTTATTTGTTGTCAGTTAAATGGATTAAATGATATTTTTGTTGAATTGTTTCTAATCACACTTCGGACAGTATGGAAGCCCAGTCTAATGAAGTTCCTGTATCAATAATCCACTAATCACACTTCGGAAAGTATGGAAGCCCAGTCTAATGAAGTTCCTATATCAATAATCCACTAATTACACTTACTTATGACTTGTTACATATCAGTAAATACATATTAAATGCTTTATTTACTCATTGTCGGTACTGATGAAATCAAAAGCATCGATCATGGAATACCAGAATTTGTTGCATTTTTTCATAAATTTCCATCCTGCAAAACATTTATGTATTTTCCCTATGAAAATATGTACAGTAATGTAACTGTAAATGTACCCCCATACACAATCCAAAGAGAAAGGGGATTTTCCTAGAGACAACATACAGTATTAGTATCTATGATCCCTTGTTGTGATTTTAGGACAGGATGGTTGGCAGAAAATCTTTGTTATTGATCTGACATTGCAACTCATTTACAACAAGTAATGAATGAGTCAGTTATATGAGTATTAGCTTAAAACAATTAATTAAGACTTTTTGAAGGTAAAACAAAACACCTTTCTGTGATCGTTCATTATATCAAAATAAGAAAAGGCAGAGAGTTCCAGCTTCTACAGGTATTTTTTCTGATGGTAGTCCGGTTTCTTAAAAACCTTAAGCTGGAATTCTCATGCATGACCAGCATGTGGAATTCAGACAAAGGTGTGGGTTTAGGATGTGGTGTTTTATGCGATAAAAAATAATGTTCCAGATTGGCTAAGCATACAAAAAGGTAACAGATTCGAAGAAAATTGACAGTTTCCTACTTCTGTGTCACTGAGCCGAGCTTTGTCCCATGGCTTAAAACATTTCATCACTCTCTACCACTGTCATTTGTGCCTTAAACAAAATCTTGAAGGTTTTAGAGAAAAAGTGCTGATGACCTTTGACAAGGTGATCTTACAACATGACAAAAAATACTTCCTACAACTTCCAAAGGTATATGCCATGCAAAACGTTGACGGGTTTCAAACGAATTGAAATTTTATTGCTATTTCAGTGAAGACCGAATGTCACATCAAGAGACAGAATGTTTTACACGAGTTAATCCTTCACATCATAACCATACTAAATACTTGATAAAGAATTACTTGTCTCAGGGAGAGATATTTAAAATAACATTTTTGCACTGTATTTGCCCCCCTCGCCGTAAACCCCAGAAAGTGGGAGATACAAATTTGTCCCTTCTGGTATTGATGCCAGTGACCAGGTTTGGTTTTAATCGTCTCGGATAAGAAGATATAGATATAACAATGATGACAGGTAACGAACAAAAGGTTCGGAGACCTACAACCTGGTGTTGTATCTAGACTACGATCAAGGGATCAGTCTTCAAAATTAGACCCATTATACTTTCTACATGTTATCGGAAAACCTGATTCAGGAACATATTTCACACACAGTCATTCATAAGTTGTGGACAACACTTTTATAAAAGTTCCACTTTGTTTACTGTTATCAAATTATTTAGTTCAATTATCTTTATCACCATTATCATCGGATTGCCATCGTCTAAGCAATGAATTAATAATATTTAATCTTTGTGAGGAGATGGCTATTTGATGAATATTCCAAATATTCAGTTATTTGGATTTTTACCTTGTTCCTTACGTTTGTACAAATGTCTACTCCAAATTCAAACATAGCAATTCTTATCTATATTCTTTTGGCTATTGCTGGGGATATCCATCCCAATCCCGGTCCTACATCAAACAACAGTTCCATCATCCACTCATTAAATATTCTGCACTTAAATATCAGAAGCTTGAGAAACAAACTTGATTATATCCAAACACTGACTGATGACATAGATGTCCTTTGTCTGACAGAAACACATCTTGATAATACTGTTTCTAATGATCAAATTATAATAGATGGTTTTTGTAAGGAACCCTTTAGAAAAGATAGAAATATGTTTGGAGGTGGTGTAATAATGTACTATTCTTCTTCTTTAGTTGCAAAACGTCTAATTGATCTTGAATGTCTTAACGATGAAATTATATGGGCTCAATTTGTTTTTAAAGGTAAAATTTTTGTTATTGGTAATTTATATAGACCTCCTAATACAAGTAACTTGAACGGGCTGTGGCAACGTATAAATTTCTCTCTTGATCGGGCTTTTGAACTCACAAATAATGTTATTCTATTGGGAGATCTTAATATAGACTTTCTTAAACCTCTCCGAGGTGAACCTTCTACCATATTTACATCTTACAACTTCAAAAATATTATTACAGAACCTACCAGAGTCACGGCTGAATCTTCTTCTTTATTGGATCCAATTTTAATTAGTGACAGCGTGAATATTCTCTACTCGGAGGTTATAACTATCGATAGATCTATTAGTGATCATGATGCTGTCTTTGTTATTATTGATGTACCTAATATTATAAACAAAGTGGTCAAAAGAAAGGTCTGGTTATATAATAGAACTGACACTGACGGACTTAGGAAATTTATTTCTGATATTCCATGGAATCACGCTTTGAATGAGTTAAATGATGTAAATGATATGTGCGAATTTTTAACTACCAATATTTTAATTGCTGCAAACACCTGTATTCCTTTTAAGGAAGCTCAATTACGTACTCATGATAAACCCTTGATGAACAACTCTGTACGTCATCAAATTAGAATAAGGGATAGATTAAAAAAACAATATATTCGAAGAGGTAGTAACTTTAATAAGAACAAATATAAAACTGCAAGAAATAAGGCTAATAATATGATTAAACGGGCCAAAGAATTTTTTTATGAAAATATTGATACTATTATCGATAAAAGTAAATCTGAACCTAAAACTTATTGGAAACTCTTGCGTCTATTGATGAAAGGAAAGAAAAATGTTGAAATACCCCCACTCTACGATGAAAAATCACATGAATATATTTTTAATGACAAAGACAAGTGTGAACTCTTAAACAACTTTTTTTCTTCCATATCTTCACTTTCTGATAATGATAAGTCTGTACCTCACTTCAAGAAAAGAACTAATTCTACTCTTTCTGATCTCATTATTTCACAAAATGAAATTGAAGATGTAATTCACTCATTAAATGTAAATAAAGCTTCAGGTCCAGATGGGATTAGTCATAAAATGTTGAAATTTATTTCCAAAGAAATTTCCTTACCCCTTTCTATTATTTTTAATTTTTCTCTTTCCAAAGGCTCATATCCCGATAAATGGAAATTTGCTAGTGTAATGCCTATCTTCAAATCGGGTGATCACAACAAAGTGTCAAATTACAGACCCATATCTCTTCTTAGCTGTATCGGTAAAATTTTTGAACGTGTGATATACAAACACATATATAACTTCCTTTTTGACAACAGTCTTGTCTACAAATTCCAGTCAGGTTTCTTGCCAAATCATTCTTGCACGCATCAACTTATCGAGTTGTATCATACCCTCCAACTTAGTTTAGAAAATTATGAGCATACTGCATTTGTCTTTTGTGATTTTTCTAAGGCATTCGACAGGGTTTGGCATATTGGTCTTCTTTATAAATTAGAAAAACATGGAATTAATGGTAAACTTCTTCATTGGCTTTCAAGTTATCTTTCCAATAGAACCCAATCTGTCTTTATAAATGATTCTCGCTCTACTATTATGAATACCTCTGCAGGAGTTCCTCAAGGTTCTGTTCTAGGGCCTCTACTTTTTCTAATCTATATAAATGATATCTACACAGAACTTACATCTTTATCACGCTTGTTTGCAGATGACACATCACTCTCCTACTCTTCTCGTAATATAGCAGACATAGAATTAGCAGTTAATAGTGATCTGAGAAAATTAGAAAAATGGTCGAAAGATTGGCTAATGTCTTTTAATCCACACAAAACAGAAATAATGATAATATCTAACACACGACCTGATCACCAACCACAATTTATTTTTAACAATACTTATATAGAACTTACAGATCATCACAAACATTTAGGAGTCATACTGAGTAATGATGGATCATGGAATAAACACGTAGAAGAAGTTACTAAAAAGGTATCTAAATATATAGCAACTTTACGTAGGTTAAAATTAATTCTAAACAGGCACACTTTAGAAAAAATGTATCTCACATACATAAGGCCATTATTAGAATACGCCTGTGAAGTTTGGGATAATTGTGGAGTTAATATGTCATCAAATATTGAAAAAATTCAATTAGAGGCAGCCCGAATTGTGACTGGTTTACCCATTTATACTAGATCTGACTTTCTACTAAATGAAACGGGCTGGGAAGAACTTAAATTACGACGTCAACATCGCAAGTTATCTCTTTTTTATAATATAATTAATGGGATCGCACCATCTTTCCTCACTGACTTTATCCCTGAACATATTGGTAATCTCACTAAGTATGACTTACGAAATGCAGATCAGTTACGACAACCAACTTATCGTCTTCAATCTATGTGTAACTCTTTTTTTCCTTCTACAACTGAACTCTGGAATAGATTAGATGAATCTTTAAAAACGGCTGGTTCACTAAAATTGTTTAAAACCAAACTACGTCCAAAAAACTCCAACAAGCTTAAATCGTGTTTCCTATCATATGGCCCCCGTCAACTGAATATTCTTCATTGTCGTTTAAGAAATAGGGCAAGCTCACTCAACTATGACCTATTCAGAGCCAATCTCATGAACTCAGCATCTTGCTCCTGCGGACATCCCTCTGAAGATTCCTTTCATTATTTAATTCATTGTTCGAACTACATTCAAATTCGTAACACCCTGTTCACCGAACTGTCGTGGTATCAGGGTGATATCTCGATAGATGTACTTTTAAATGGAGACGTACGACTAAGTTCAGCTGAAAACTCACTTTTAGCTAGAGCTGTTCAAAAATTTATTGATGCCTCTGGGCGATTTGGCTAGTATCTGCATTTCTTCCTTTGTACTATATATTCCCTTTTTCCTTCCTCACCTATCCTCCTTTCTTCTTTACATCCTTCTTTTTTTTTTGTTTCAGTGAAAAATATTATGATTCAATATATTGTTACATTGCTTGTATTTAAGTATTGTTTTACCATCCATGTAATGGAGAGGGCTTAATAAGTTGGAAAAACTTGTGCCCAATCCAATTGTACAAAGTTTTGCAATAAAATAATTATTAAATCAATTCAGTTATTTGTACATACTTTTAATCATATCCTTTTAATTCTTACATTCTCCTGTTTTAAATTACACCCGAAGTCTTTATTTGTATAACATTTACAGAATATACAGCATTCACACGATAACTGTTACCTTTTTTCTGTCGTCTGTGTCCTCAGCACTTACATTACAACTGTTGCTCGTAATCAAACGCATGGGAAAATAATGATTTTAACCATTCTGTCCCTTAAAATTTGGGTTTCCACTATAACTGGAACATACTACAGATACGTAGATTAATTACAAATCCAGAAATTGCTATTAATTTGATTATCTTTTTTAATCGATTATTAAATTTGCTGTATCTCTGAGGCTACACAGAACATTTCCAATTACGGATTTTTCAAATGTTTCAAAGTATTAAGGGAAATGGAAATTGATTTCATAAACGAAACAATTGCTTCTTTCTGATAAAAAAAAGTTAAAAACAATCCATACACATCCTCTACGTCGAAAATGGACCCCAAAATATTGATTTTTGTTTTTTTCTGATACAATTCTAACCTTTAATATCGGTTCTATTTTCAACTAGGAAATAGACCTTGATTATGATAACAATATCCCCGTCTCCAATAAATCATTTAAATGGACCCCCACCCAGGTTCCGTACTCTACGTTGAAGACATGCATTTCAATATCGATTATGGGGATCGATTTTTTTAAAATGACGTATCATATGTACATTTTATAACTGGATCTCTATACGTCATCAATGTTCATTTCCGACAATGTTTTGTCAATATCATAATGTTACTTTCTCTAAAAAACAATTGTGATTTTTTTTTTTTTTTTTTTTTAGTTTTGTTTATGTCGGATATATTTCATAGCATCACTTTTTTTCACAAATTAATCAGGGTATTTCAGCCCAGGGTTCTCCAAGAGTAGTGGGCTGCATAACCATGGTCTGTTGGCTAAACTCTCTCCTTATACAATTCCAAACCACTTTCTAACACCAAAGCAACGCCTTTCATTCTTTTATATGCATGTTTTCTTTCTTATTCGTGGAGAGCGAACAACCATTATCATATATATATTTTGAAAATAAAGATATTATTATTAAATTTCTGGTTGGCAATATTGTTGTTGGGTTCAGTATACTTCTATGTTACCTACATACACAGTCTAGTCGTGAATACTTCTGTAATACCTACATACACCTGAACATTTTGCTAGTCGTGAATACTTCTGTAAGAAGCACAGCACAAAAAACAAACAAACAAACAAAAACAAAACAAAAACAAAAATAAAAAAAAATAAAAAAAAAAAAAGGATATACTATAATCTGCATTATAAAGCTGTTTCGTCCTTCTGAAACTCGTCTGGTATTCTTAAGGCCAAATTTGTTATTCAATGACAGTACATGCTCTTCTATATCAGCCGTTTTCTGGGATTTTATATTTATCATAACAAACAGGGATTAGAAAAGTGAACTTCAACTTGTACAAATAATGTGTTAAGAACATGAAGTGTTTCAATTGTAATTACGACTCAGATTATGAATCTCACAAGAAAAGAATTAGGTAGCGTTGTGAGGATTTCAATTCGGATAACATTATCACGCCTATCTGGTTCCATTTTCAACATGGAATATTCCAGTTCTTATTCCAAATATAATGTCCATTTTTCTTGATATATTTATATTTTACTAACATATAATTTGAATTTTCTTTTCAGAACACGTGTGTAATAAAAAGTAACATGAATATTACCGATTTCAACGTCACGGACACGGTTACAATTGGAAACTACGAGCTCCATCCAAGAGATGGTGTTATAAGCAACGCGACTCTCCAAGTGATGATGAAGGCCGCCTACAGCGGTCTTATTCCAGTCATGGCGATGGTGGGCCTAGTCTGCAACATCTTTAGCTTTGTCCTGCTCTGTCCAATCAAAAAACGATCCGCTACAAACTTGTATCTGATAAGCTTAACCGTGTGTGACGTATGCATTCTACTTTGCGCTCTCATCGTTTGCACTGTGACCGTTCTTGACATTTATGGGTATTCATTATTCGAGCGCATTCGTATCTTAATGATACCTGTTTTCCTGTCATACATCAATCCACTCCCGGGCTCCATCAGTAATTATCTGATTACATTGATAGCAGTGGATAGGTTTTTTGCAGTAGTGTTTCCGTTAAAGGTGCGGCTTTTCTGTGGCAGGCGATTCGCCATAACTGCTATCGTAGCTGCTTACGTCATCCCAGCCATCGTCTCCTTGCCACTGGCTTTATTGTATGAGAATAATGAAATCAACGACACAAAAACTGGCAAGATTGTCGATATTGTATCATTAACCGCGTTTGGTAGAGACAAACAAGTTACTAGCATAATCTACGTCACAACAGAAATCACCCTACGGTTCACACCTGTCGGCTTGGTAGTAGCAGCCAGTTCCGGTACTATCATCTCGCTCATCTACCAGTCCAGGAAGTCTCGACTGCGCACGCACAGCATGCCGACAGGCCCACGTGACATGCGGGTGACTAAAACACTTCTGATATTGACAACTGCGTTTCTCCTTACCAATCTGCCAGGTACCATAACCCGCTGTGTGCTGTTCTTGCAGTCTAACGTACATAGGGCTCGACGAGAAGACAACCTGCATTGGATGTTAACTGTGACATGGTACATCTTCTTCGTAGCAAATTCAAGCATCAATTTCCCTATCTATCTCATAACCTGTCGTGAATATCGTCAACAGTTTCAGAAAATAATATGTAAGAATCATCCAAATAAATCGGACAAGTATGTGTGCAAACGCCAGCGCGAATCCATTTCCCACATATCACAGTGATGTGCACACTGTTTTACATCCGTACAATTGAGCATGGTAACTCCTCCAAGGTCTTTGACTGGATGAATCATATGACGCCAACAGAACGCATTTTCCCAATCAAATGAATTTGATTACACAAGTATTAACAGGTCTTTCGATTTCAATTTCCGAAATGAATGTTTTGATACCTAGATAAAGTTTTAACATTTTTTTTAATATTCAGTTTAAAATCCCAGATTTTTTTGGTAATATAAGTACTTTCAATACATACATCAAGACGTCATTCGTTTATGATGCCATAATGCTATTATGATGTGTTCAGTATAAACACATGCATTTCGTTCATTTTTCTTTGGTTAATTTATTGTTAAGTAATATTCCAGTCATTCTGTTGTACACTCAATTATGCGTTTTTAACATTCCAAATGTGTCCCCAACTCTTCTGAATAACATTTCTTCTATGTCGTGGTATTAATTTCAAACTGGTCCTATGTTTCACTATGTTACAACTTCCTTGCTTCGTTACAGTGATGAAGATATTTTTGTTCACTGCCTACCAAGATGAACTTGTACGTATCACAATTGAATGTTGTTTAATTGCTGACTTTTAAGTTTTCAATAACGTGTGATTCCAACATATTTATAAATATAAACTTTGTTTATTTTACAACAATTGCGATCACTCTTTTTGGCCCGGATTGAAGCGCGCGCGGAGGAAATGGGTCCTTACTGTGGAAGGAAACCTAAGTGATTAGACAGGTGACCTCGGATGGCTAAGTGAAAGACGAATTCTTTACAACTGCGCCATCCGACCACACGACTCCGTGATTTGAATGTCGATATCATTCTTTTAAAAGTTTTCAACTTGTTGCTGTAAAAACATTTTCTCATTTTTGTTGATTTTCAACATATTACTGATGAAGTGAACCTTACCTATTGTAGACTGGTTGTTGTTATTTATAGTTTTTTCTTGTTCTATTCCCCTAGTTTCGGTTCAATGGAATAGCCGTTCTCATACTTTTAAGGTTGTATTTCCTCTTTAGTGTCTACTAGAGTAGTTGGGCGTTAATAATGTTATTGTAACTTGTGCCTAATCCTTTTGCTTAACGGCAATAAAATATGTTTAAACAAAAGAGTTGGTGTGGGTCATGTCAGACCTCGCTAGCTATTGTTAACATGAATCGTAATTGCCTTATCGTAAATGATCAAATGTTAAGTGCAACCATCAAGGCATCGACCAAAGTGTGTGATTGTTTGTCGACTTTTTATAAAGGCCTTATTGTCTTTCTAGGATGTCAAGAAATATTTTTGCCATACACCTCCTGATGAACAAGCAGTTTGTCTTTATACTAGACATCATATGACTTCTTCTGATCTGTAGATTTTCAATCGATTTCTTTCAACTTAATTGATTTATTATGATCATAGAATATCTACTGCCATGCAATAAAGGATACTGGAAGAGTGTTCACGACTGTATAAAGCTGAAATTAAACATTGACATTTTATAACTTAATTTTTGAATTCTGAATACTCCATCTTTATTCTTCAACGACGACATATCTCTCGCCAGCAACAACAAGCTGTGGATCAGAGCAAATCACATATTTCAAACATTTATCTTTCTTGTGAGCCATCGTTATTGACAGCTTTTAGTTTGATAGCCAGGAACGCGACAATGTCGGAAAATTCAAAGCTATCGGTTTGGTTTGACCAGCGTCATGGAAAGATTCTCAGTAAATTGAGATGTGTTCATATCAAGGAGATTGGATGAAAATTTGCGATCTGCAATTACATGGTCGGACAAGGACTAACTGAAAAATTTGACACCACATTGTTTGCAACTTGAAATCAACTTCGTCATTTTGATAACATAATGCATGCAGGATTGGAGGAGACTAGGTGTTATTTCGGTCCAGATTCTTTGTGGCTATACTATAAAACACCGACGTAGTAATTTGCTATCTGGATAAGTGTGTGTTTGTGTCTGTGGTAGATTTTGAAGCTTCACGAATTCTAATGATTTGCAATTGAACACAAAAGAACAATATTGAATAGTTTTGTATTAGCCTATGTATCGTGATGTGTTCCATTAAAACATTGATCCTTGGTTGATTGGCTTCATATTATTATTTTATACTTTACATGGAAAGAATTGTAATTCTCGCTAAAATATGTCAAGGTAAAAGTTGTTTTAATGATCTTCTTGTAATTTATAATAACATCTTTTTTATTTAAGAAAGAAAGAGAGGCTGAGTCTATTTATATACATCCGAAGTCTTGGGTTTGATATTCATAGGAAGTGTGGTTCGGGCAGACCCGTAAGGGCCGCTTGCGAAGCAAGGCCTAAATATAATTTGCGAAAAAATGTGAAAATATTTTACACATACAACCAGTTATGAAGTTGTAACACGGAAGTGAAATTCACAGTTATACTTTTGCGACATGGGTAGTAGGAAACAGTTAATTAGCATTTTTTCATGAAATCATAGGTCATATTTGAAATTCAGTAAACAGGTAAAGCAAATTGGTTATGAAACATACACCCTTAGATGTATACATATTTATAAACTAGACTACAATTACATTAAAAGTAGAGAAATACAAATTGTGTTCAGGATTTCTGACATGTGATTGCCATGATTGCAATTTTTAAAAATGCTGAAAATACTTAAATACTACTAATTCCAAGCTAACACTACAACTACATAGAAGACATTTATTTGCGAACTGACATGCTAACACATTACTTATATTGAAGCAAATTCGGAAACTCGGAACGACTTTACAAAATGGCCACGTGTACATACTAAGGAAATTTCACTTCCTGTTTATCTATATTTCGGTGTGTAGACACCGATTCAAAACTGTCCAAAATATTAATTTCCAACACAATGCAAAAATATTATTCTGAAAAAAAAAGACTTCTTTTAGCAAGGATTTTTTAAAAATTTTTATCAAAACTTTTATGATAGGGTAATCAAATGAACAAAAATATCACAATGGTTGACATAGCAACAAATAGTCTCATTCACCAAGACACTTATCACGTGTGCAAATAAGAAGAGTCTTGCTGAATGAGACGCAGCGATTAGTATCCTACTCGGCAAACATACATAGATTGTCCGAAAGGATAAACTAGGAAAAAAGAAAACATGAACTAGTTACGAAGAAAATAAATACAATATTCAAGGAAGGAAGAGTTCCTTAAACTTTAGAAGTTTAGAAGATGTTGTCAATAAATATTTTGTCACGTTTGTTTTAAGCATTGTAATTGATTTTGTCAATTTCATGAAGTGATAAATTGACTTGCTCTTGAGACAAATTTAATGAACTGCCAAACATTTCATGGTGAATGTATTTCAAGGGCTACTCAATTCATCATCCAATGATATCGAAAAAAGCAAGATTCAAAACTTATATTTCGGTTAAGAGGATTTGTTTTCAATATTTTGAACAAATCCAACTTCTGTGTGCTTGCTCTAAAAGGACTGAGGAAAGAGTCTTTACACGTGTTTGCTTGCTTTGATTGGTGAAGGAGAGACAACGCGTGCTGTCTTCCTTGCTTTGATTGGTGGAGGAGAGACAACGCGTGCTGTCTTCTTTGCTTTGATTGGTGGAGGAGAGACAACGCGTGCTGTCTTCCTTGCTTTGATGATTTGGGGAGACAACTCATGTTCACATGCTTTGATGCAATCGGACCAGGTAATCTTACCTATGATGGAAGGCACTGCAATCGAAGTGTTCCAAATGGCTTTGATGGGTGTAGGGGAGACAACACGTGCTTGTTGGCGCTGATGGGTGAAGGAGTGACAACTCGTGGTTACTTGCTTTGACAGTCATTGGTACAACTGAATTTCATATATTCTGTATTCTTTGTCTTACCGTTTTCATTCATTAGTAACAGGATACATAGAAATGTTTCCAATAGTTCTCTCACAAAAACAGAGAACCACAGGTATCTGGCACGAATTCCCGTCCCACGGTCCATACTATAATACAACATTGACCGTAGGGCGGGAATTCACGCCAAATCAATGTGGTCTGAACCCTCAAATGTAAATCTTGCAACGTTATTTGTAGGAACCAGTTTGCTCTGCGTAGTTCAACTCACACTTTGGCGATACAAAAAGTGACAGTAAAGTCGGGAATAAATTATCATCGCTCTTCAGTGAACCGTGGAACAAATCGCTATTCTTAACAATATTGATGATGAGAGTCCACATCTTGGGAAAAAACTTTCCATCATACTGATACTGTTTTGAGCAACTTCTCCTTAAAACGTGCCATTTATAAGAAAATGTTATATTCCTTTTCTATACACGACCATACCCAATTCTAAACTGAAGGACACTTTATTAACTAGGAGAGATATCTTGAAGAAAGGTGAATGGCGGTACAGTTATATAGTTGCGAACTATCCTGGAACGAAATTATGAAAAATAGATACATACGGAGTACGAAATCGTGGAAAAATTCGGATTTCTGGTTCGTCGACTTTGTTAGTAAAACCTTCCAACAGATAATTGCGCCTGACCTAAGGAATCAAATTCTACGCCTTCCATGACTACCTCGTTTTCGTTCAGTTGATTCATGCAAAGTCTTCCTGTCTCACTTTTTATCCATGATGCATTGTTTTAAAAAAATGTCGACCATGTCAATATTATATATTCACTAATCAAGGTTGCGACAGACTCTTCTACATCAGCCGCTAATAACAGAGACGGATTTCTACCAAGCTGTTCGATAAACGTCATCATTTCGATTTCTTTTTTGTGATTTTTTATGCTCCCGAAAAATCGGGGCACATTGTTTTTGTGTTGTCTGTTTGTTTGTATGTTTGTTGTTGACTTTTCCCATAACTATTTTTATTGTTTTTCGCTGTGTGGCCTTGACCGTGACCTTTGACATACATTTGAAAAATGTTAACATTGGCCATAACTTTTGCACCGTGAAAGGTCTTTCGTATTTGGCATATGTATTCCTGTAACGAGACCTTTCTGGTGGTACCAAAATTTTTCACCATGTGGAGATACGTGTAGTGTTTCATAATCTTGTGGGTTTTTTTCATTTCTAGAAAGCAACTTCCTTTTTCCTCAACCTTGTAAGATGTCTGCAGTTGACAGATAAAATTACAACACTTTTTGAGAGATACTGGTTGCTGAAAATTATGGAGAAGTTTTAAAATTTCATAGGAAAAACTACATATTTCCATACGCCATAAGGATGTTGAACATGTTTGATGATCGTTAGTATGTGCCTGGCGGTCCCATTGTTTACTTTATTCACATTTTGGGAGATCATTAGTGAATAAGATTGACCGAAACTTAATGACAGGTGTCGCCAAAAAACATAAGATTATTACTCGTCCAGAAACCTTATCTTATTCTCCTTGGTCAAATTTGAATTTGAAATAAGAAACTGATGGCATGGCGATATTTTCATGTCCGGTTTAATTTATCATTAAGCGCTCAGTGTCATGATCTAATTCTAGATTAATTCGTGCATCTTTTGCACAATCTTTGAGATCGCAGATGGTAGACACTGCTGGTGGACTTTACAACTTGTATGTCTCGTTTTACTTCAACAATTTGAGACTTTGGTGTCCTAAATGGACGAAACAGCTGTATGGTGTAGCATCACTGACACGCCCTAGAAGGACGAAACGACTGTATGATGTAGCATCACTGACGAGTCCTAGAAGGACGAAACAGCTGTATGATGTAGCATCACTGACGAGTCATAGACGGATGAAACAGCTGTATGACGTAGTATCACTGACGAGCCCTAGAAGGACGAAACGACTGTATGATGTAGCATCACTGACGAGTCCTAGAAGGACGAAACAGCTGTATGATGTAGCATCACTGACGAGTCCTAGAAAGACGAAACGACTGTATGATGTAGCATCACTGACGAACCCTTAAAGGATGAAACGGGTGTATGATGTAGCATCACTGACGAACCCTTAAAGGATGAAACGAGTGTGTGATGTAGAATCACTGACGAGTCCTATAGGTATATAATATCATAATGTTATGAAATATATACTAGTATACAATATCATAATGTTATGAGATATGTACTAGTATACAATATCATAATGTTATGAGATATATACTAGTATACAATATCATTATTTTATAGGGTATTTAGTAATATATCTATTCTTCATACTCCAGGGATTTCGCTCAATATCCTCCCCACACCACTGGAACATTTCATGGCAAAATTGAAGATTCTATATGTAACATCTTGTGGATGAGAAGAGAAGGCAAGTTTGGTCTATTGATGTACATATTTAACGGCTTTTACGACATCTATCAAGGTCTTTAGGCTGAGAAGTGCCTCATAACGTCACATAACGGTATGTTCTATTACCTTTGGTGTGTCGCTCCTTCGTACTCTTTGAAGGAAAGTGTCAGTTTGTGATTGGTCAGTTTTTTTTTCTCTTGAAGCCTGTTATAGATCAGCCCCTGGATTATCGAAGATGAAGTGTCACCACATTATAGGAAATATACTATTAACATGCATACAGGACGTTATGGGATATGAACTATTATCATACATACAGGACGTTATGGGGTATGACCTATTATCATACATACAGGACGTTATGGGGTATGAACTGTAATCATACATACAGGACGTTATGGGGTATGAACTATTATCATACATACAGGACGTTATGGGGTATGAACTGTTATCATACATACAGGACGTTATGGGGTATGAACTGTTATCATACATACAGGACGTTATGGGGTATGACCTATTATCATACATACAGGAAGTTATGGGGTATGAGCTATTAGCATACATACAGGACGTTATGGGATATGAACTGTTACCATATATACAGGGCGTTACGAAGTACATGTTGCATGTAATACAAGTATCATTACATACACATTACGTTATGCTGAATGTTACTATGTACCCTGTATCGTGATGTCGTTCCCTAACATGTATTACAGTACAGAAATATATGCACGACCTCGTGTGAGATAGCGTGTCGTTTACCTAGTATCTTAAATATACACATTACTACCGGTGTTCCGTTAATATGACATTATATCGTAGATTGTCTGCATTTTGTAACGTTTATGATTCAGTAGAGATCGATGAACTACATAATACAATTCAGGATGTAAAAGATATAATGTTAGGATAAGAAACATTACCAAAACTACATTAAGCTTTGCAGTGATTTTAAACTTAAAATGGCATTTTATCCAGATTGATAAAAAAAAGACATACATGTACCTGTATTATATAAATGGACTTTGTATTGATAACAATTTCTCATATGACCCCCTGTATGCTATAAAACAGAGAATTACTTTTAAATCCCGTTGACATCGCCTACAGTGGAATGCGTCAAGTTTGTCTGCAAGTTAATTACCGCCCAACAGTACAGGTGATCGAAGGTAAAATGGTATATGTATGATATAGGTGTGCGGTGTCGTCACTAGTCAAGCATTGAGGCGGCTCTCCTGTGAATAGAAACAAACATTAGCCCGATCTCGTTCGCGTCTATAGCAACTCGCAAAGCGAGGCGTCACACATCGGCGACTCTCACACTAGCCGTACAATAACACTACGAGTTATTGGACGGAAGTGGACAACTTTACAGTGATAAACAATAAGATGTGCCCACTAACAACTCTAAAATAACTCTGGAATATTGAACACTTTTGAAGGTAAGTTGTCATTTCTGATTTTTTTTACCTGTGCGTACCTGTAAACGGTAGCTGAGTTTTATAAGTGGTGAATTACCGTTGATCACCTGTGTGAACATGCTTCGACGACATATAACGTCCCCGTTATATTGGCAATACAAAGTTGTAGCAGTAGTGTATCAGACCAGATTTATTACCGGTATGTATAATACTTAGAACAATATGTGGTCTATGATATACCTGTAAAGTTGACTCAAGTTACGCGATCGTGAAGATAACACTATCATACATACATGACTATCTTGTTTAACAGGAGTCGTGTTTCGTACATTAGACTATGCTGGACACAAGACCTATAGTAATATTAACACGGGTCAAGGAACTGCTTGGAAGTTAAAATTCCATACTAAAATATTTGTACATTAAGATGGACACATACGTATACGCGTATTTCGGAAAAGAAATGCTACATATGTCGAAATACATTGAGCTATTACCACATTTTGTATATTTGGTATTCCTGGTAACACATGTATCTCATACTAAAATTCTTGTTCATACTAGTTACTTTTTAATCTTGTGATAAAAAGTGTTTCTCATCCCTCTGCACCCGGAAAAAATATACGGTTGCCCTCAGCTCGGGAGTTCTTGGTATAAGCCTGGAATGGGATTGTAAGGTCCTTACTAAGGCCGTATGGTACTTCCTATGAAATTATAGTAATACTTACTATTGGTCTGGACGAATACTTAATATCGGACTTTGATATTGCTTACTACTGGCACGAGGAAATGATTAATATCCTATGCAGGAGAGCTTATCCTTGGCCTTAGCGAATGCTTAACGTCTGAAAAAGTGTATAGTATCGTCCTGGAAAATGCTTAGATCGAGTCAGAGTGAGTGCTTATTATCGGTTTGGGAGAGTTTGGGTGATTTTTTATTTGCTAGCAGAAAGTTCAGTAGCATCATATGAGAGTGCTTATTATCAGCCCGTGATAGCTTAAGACGAAGTCTGTGTGAGTGCTTATTATCAGCCCGTGATAGCTTAAGGCGAAGTCTATGGGAGGGCTTATTATTAGCCCGTGATAGTTTAAGACGAAGTCTGTGTGAGTGCTTATTATCATCCTGGGAGAGCTTAAGGTGAAGTCTGTGTGAGAGCTTATTTTCAGCCAGTGATAGCTTAAGGCGAAGTCTGTGTGAGTGCTAATTATCATCCTGGGATAGTTTAAGGCGAAGTCTGTGTGAGAGCTTATTTTCAGCCTGGGATAGCTTAAGACGAAGTCTGTGTGAGAGCTTATTTTCAGCCAGTGATAGCTTAAGGCGAAGTCTGTGTGAGTGCTAATTATCAGTCTGGGATAGCTTAAGACGAAGTCTGTGTGAGAGCTTATTTTCAGCCAGTGATAGCTTAAGGCGAAGTCTGTGTGAGTGCTAATTATCAGTCTGGGATAGGTTAAGGCGAAGTCTGTATAAGTGCTAATTATCAGCCTGGGATAGCTTAAGGCGAAGTCTGTGTGAGTGCTAATTATCAGCCTGGGATAGCTTAAGGCGAAGTCTGTGTGAGTGCTAATTATCAGCCTCGGATAGCTTAAGTCGAGGTGTGTGTGAATGCTAATTATCAGCCTGGGATAGCTTAAGGCGAAGTCTGTGTGAATGCTTATTATCAGCCTCGGATAGATTAAGTCGAGGTGTGTGAGTGCTTATTATCAGCCTGGGAGAGCTTAAGTTGAGGTGTTTGAGTGCTTATTATCAGCCTGGGAGAGCTTAAGTCGAGGTGTGTGAGTGCTTATTATCAGCCTGGGAGAGCTTAAGTTGAGGTGTGTGAGTGCTTATTATCAGCCTGGGAGAGCTTAAGTCGAGGTGTGTGAGTGCTTATTATCAGCATGGGATAGCTTAAGTTGAGGTGTGTGAGTGCTTATTATCAGCATGGGATAGCTTAAGGCGAAGTCTGTGTGAGTGCTTATCATCAGCCTTGGGTGGGTTAAGTCGAGGTGTGTGGCGTTCTTATTATCAACGAGGGGTAGATGAAGTCAGCTTCAGTATAAAAATGCATTATTTTCTTATTAATTTCCTGTATATTACAAGTTCCTTAAAAGACGTCTTTACTATTGTGCCTTGTTACCCTATAGATTTTTTTCTAGACGTTTCCTAGAATGCATTGTAATCCTTGAAATTGCAATTCTTTTGTGTTATTGGAATCAATACAAGAAGAAAGTTACTCCAAGTTTTAGACTCAGGTCATTTAATTTACAATAGACAGTCACAAGTATATCTGAAACTTGAGACAATAAGACACCTGTAGAACGTATTGTAATAGACATGATTTAACAGTACTACCATTGGCATTAGTTTCCGACATTAGTTTCCAGCATGGACACTAACATGGAAACAATAACTACCAAGTACTACATGAACATATGGAGTGACCCCGGGATGTATTACGTGTTCATGTGTTAATCCCATCATAACACGACGAAGTTACATAGACCAGTCTAGTCACGAGACTGACCACCAGCCTAGATGGGTCAATGATGTCGAGCACTTACATGGCCACAGGCCGTGTGTGCAGTTAGAACGCTAATTATGTTCATACCCTTATCGTTCTGATCTCCTCTATATGTTTCTGTGTGGTGTTGTCTCCCTTAATACTTCTCTTTTACTTTAAGGATAATTGATATGTTTCTGTGTGGTGTTGTCTCCCTTACTTCTTCCCTTTTACTTTAAGGATAGTTTATATACCTCAGTGAATGATATCCCCTTCTGTTCAATGTAATCAATACCTGACAGTTCTAGGAATTAAGAAGTTAAAGGATTTTCTGCTTGTTGTTAGCAAATTCTGCCTCGCATGAACAACAGAAATTATCTTTGATACAGTAGCAAATAGAACAATAGAGATTTACATAATAGGCATTTGTACATGTAGTTTTTATTCCTCTTATCCGGCGTCGGTCACTGAGGATGAGCGAGATGTACGTGAAATATTCAGATTAAATATCGTAAAAATACGTCATACAAGAATGGGACGTTTTGGTCGTCATGTCAGGAGTTCAACCAGTGCCAAATTATTTGTCTTCAGAGGAAACAAGTCCAGAAACATTAGAAGTAACATATCAATAAGGATGAGAGTTGTGGATAGTCAACATGTGTTAATGCCGAAATTCATTGTGACAACAAAATACTGTACATATTGGTTGTTTTTGTTTATTTCAGGTATCTATAGTATGTACGTATTAGATGATGTCTAGGAGTTTGCGAGCCATTATTGTTATAGAATGGTTCTTATTCTCTCTGTTAGAATCGCCTGACTCAGTGAGATTAGGAAAGCTTGTATAATCGACTGAGAAGGTAGAAAATCCATGATTTATGTAATATAACAATGAGGATTTATATGAGTAGGTGTTTTAAGCTGATGTGATAAGGATAATCCGACCGTATCCACTTCATACACTAGTGTTTGTTTACGTACAGTAAATATATACGGTGTCGTTGGTCCGCGTGTCCATTTCGAGATATCTCTTATTGTTTTACATTTACTTTGATAATAGTGTTTAAAAAGTATTTATAATCCGGTTGGTTTCGTACCGGAATCGACGTGTTGGTTATACATACAGAGGTCACGTGGGCACCCACGTTGTCAGTAAGGCAAAACACTGGTATTGGTATAAAATCAGATAGAATGGTTATCTGTGTTAACGTCCGACGGGTCGCTTATACTCCGTCACCTGTTTAGCTGCTTTGAATCAAACAGAAAGTGTTTTTTCTCATTGCTCCGTTTTTTCTGCAATCACATTGAAAAGTTTGGAACCAATGGTAGGTTCTTATCATTGCGGTATAAGTTGTATATTTGTTACGGAGGTCACGAGAACAAATCCTTTTGTAGATGATATCCACATTTGTCGCCTCCTCACGTGCTAATGACACATTGATGTCTAAGGAGAAAGGCTTAGAACATCTTTCTATCGCACAACTATTTAGTCCATCAAGGAACGTTTCGCGATGTTGTACCATGCCCATTTTGTTTCTTTCATACACGAGGATCTAACTTGCCATTTTGAGACGCCATTACTGTTATTGTTCTGGGTTTTTTTTTCAAATGAACGGGTATTGGGCTGCAGATGCTCTATCATTTTATCGATCTTGACAAATGTTTGATTTTCTTACTCAAATTATAAATATTGTAATCGCTTATAATATTTGGTCAACTCAAGAACGTTTCTGCAGTTTTAGAATAGTTTATACATACTTAATTACTACTTCTCACTGTACGTATCTAATTTCATATGTCATTACCGTCTCACAGACCCCCAAACACCTGGAATAAAACCAGTCAGTACCTAGATGAAATACAGACAAATAGACTGGCTGTATTTGTTTCCGGATATGGTATCCGCGCTGTCCCTGATGTTATAGTGATGGCAGCCGAGTGTCCTAAACAGATATCAGGTTTGTCTACAGTACCCGATATTGACACTATCGTATTCTCTCTTGAACACGACAGCAAGCAGTGTCGGTCATATTTCCGGAATCACGTTATCCGTGTTTGGTTCTGACATTTAGTGGTTTGTCTAGCTGTCATGGTGACAGTATTGACGGGGAAATTCTATCGATGTTTTAACGTTGGTTTTATGTAATCTTCATCGCTAAATATACAGGTACATGTGTATTTGATGGAGTCAGATAAGTACACGATCGAATGATAAGGTATTCAGAACGGAGACGTGTTTCAGCCGATGATGAGCCGAAGAAAACATTGCGTGCGTACTGGCATGGTCATTTCGGGGTTTCACATGTTTTCCTTGATTGCCAGTCTCGATAAAAATCCTTAATTTTGTGTCTCTCGTTTCAGGTTGGTTTATAAACAAACAATACACGTCGATATGAACAATGTAGACTTCGATTGAAAAGTAAAACAATGTCAACAAACACACTTAGATACCCCGCTGTATTCAAACATTTGCATGACTGAGTTGCAATTCACAAGGCGATCGTCAATGTGTTTATGTGGTCAACATTCTATCGGTGATATTTTACCGGCCTTTGTCACCTTACAAAGTACCAGGAAATAATTATTAATATGCCAAGTTTCCTTATACATGGTTTGAGTGTGGAGACCTCTGGTGTCATTGTGCTATCCTGATAATAAATCATTGTACGTTTTCATGGTGTGGGCAATTGCCCGATGGTAATACAGAGTATGTGAAAGATATAAAGTACAATAAATATATACAATAATGAATGACGTGCCATCACTTACGACAAATAGATATAGAATCAATGATTTTGAATTATATACATTATCTCCTTATGTATATCTGCCCTACATACAGGGACTTGGCACGATCGTCTGTATGATTCTTCATAATAGATATACAGGACCATGGAATCTGTAGTTAGAAAAGGTTCTGTTTATCCCAAAAGGCGTGAGGGATATAACCGTCATAAACGTTTTACGTCCGATCGAAGAATCGAACTCAAGTCGACAAGGCCATAAAACAAAATTAATTTTAACCCAGTCGGTGCTAAATATAATACACATCTGGGCCGTAGAGATTGGTAATTTATATCAAGTCCTAGTGTTCGTTTGATATACAGGATATGGCTGTTCTATAGAGGAGCCACGTGATGTTTTAATAACACTCACCATATACACTGACAGGGAAGAAGTTTTAATTTTCTTTATTTACTTATAGCTATTTTTGTTCGATGTTCAAACCAATTAAGAAAACGATCTTTGTGTTTACTCGGCGAAACCCATATCAAAGACAAGTCAAGCATGATGATAGGCACCTAAAACCCAGATATATTACCTATATAGTCACGAACAATTGTAGTTTAATATGTGGGATTTAAATAGATTTTAGAAGCCACTTACAAAAAGACAGCTTGCCTGAATAACTGTCGGTCATTACAACAAGCATTGCTTCTGTTTGATATTTCGAGAGCTGAAATCCAGACTTAAGTGTTGGCTAAACAACCCCCATATACTCTACACGGAAAGAACACCTTGTTTCACTGGGGTGACGTCAAGATTGGTTTCCGCTATCACCACCACGATGGCAACTACTACTGTAAGTTGTTCAAATTCTGACATCACATGTACTCCAATGGAACAACTGCTAAGGCATTAGATAATTTAAATATTTAAGAAAAAATCACATTAAAGGAAACGAAAAACTTATACTTAAGGAGAATTGACTAACCTTTCCAAAATTACAGAAAATTGATGTTTGTCTGATTTTAGATAGGTGTAAAACATTTAAATGTAATTAAAAGTTGTTAGTGAGAATGTTAATCTGTAGGGGATGACCTTGTCTACTCGGAAATCACACAATTAACGCGTCATTGACACCATCATAGTAAAGGAATCAATACCGAATGACTTGTATAGAGTATTAAAGTGTAGAAATTCCTTAGTCAATTAGAAATCACAAGTTTACAAATGTTTGAGTTCAGAATGGCACGTTAATACAGAACAAAGAACATACTGTCATCATAATATCAGATTCATCAAATATAAACACATACACTTGTCATAAACGGTTTTGACATTCGATTCAATGTACCCCAAGGAATGACAGCTCACGGCGGTCTCCTCCAATCAGCCATGCTATAGACTCGCATCGTGTCACTGTTTGGTAGCAACCAAGTCGTTTGTTAAAACATGTTAAACGATGACTGCTGCACTGTCGTACACATGTCATGTAATGTCGTTTGATGGGCAGATTGAGCTTCGAATCTAACTAATTAGTGTTTCCAATATGAAACTCTAAGACTGTTCAGGAATAGCGGAACAGTGAAGGAAAGGCGTTAACAAAATATCACTAGAGTAAAATGTGTGTTTTGTAACAAAATCGGCGTGAACGGAGACCTATTTGTAAAAAACCAACCCGGTGTACAACAATGAGCGGAGAACAGAGAAAATTGAGGTACGTGAATTAAATACACGGCATTTTAATGAAAAGGAACAGCACGAACTGACAGAATAATTTCAATTAACGATGCTATTTCTTTCTTGGTGTGAATAATGATGATGACCGACTCTCTCAAACCAGGAAGAGCGTAGCAAGATATGTGAATAATCCCATCAAATTCCATCATTGTCAAAGGATGATGTTTTACATGGTCAAAAGTCGTAAATTTTACGTTTATTCTGAGATTGTCAATTGTTTCTGTTAGAATTTAGACCTATTTGTTCTTATAAAATGTAACGACAATGTCCTTGAGGGGACGATCAACACAGCCGTTTACATTGTTTGTATGGCTATCCTAAATGTACACATCCCATGTTATCTCTCCCTCATTGAAACAAATACACCCTTCATTTCCACTCGTGTGACATTGGGGTAGATATGTGTACCTTATCTCCTCCTCCAGGTAAATTAATCTCGAACAGGCTTACAGGTGCGACAATATGTCTGATAGTTATATAGGGCCTTACTTATACAGATAACCAAGACTGTCCTGTCAACTGTTTGTTTGCCTTAGACATTTCAAAATGTCTCTCATGCCATTTTTAGATATCATTTTTGATTTGAAGTTGTAAACGTTCCGTCGTTCTCATATCCTGTCTAGTGAGTACTTTTTCGTTCTCCTACCTTCTCTAGTGAGTACTTAGTCATTCTCCTACCTTGTATAGTGAGTACTTCGTCGTTCTCCTACCTTGTCTAGTGAGTACTTAGTCATTCTCCTACCTTGTCTAGTGAGTACTTCGGCGTTCTCCTACCTTGTCTAGTGGGTACTTCGGCGTTCTCCTACCTTGTCTAGTGAGTACTTCGTCGTTTTCCTACCTTGTCTAGTGAGTACTTCGGCGTTCTCCTACCTTGTCTAGTGGGTACTTCGGCGTTCTCCTACCTTGTCTAGTGAGTACTTCGTCGTTTTCCTACCTTGTCTAGTGAGTACTTCGTCGTTCTCCTAGCTTGTCTACTGAGTACTTCGTCGTTCTCCTACCTTCTCTAGTGAGTACTTCGTCGTTCTCCTACCTTGTATAGTGAGTACTTCGTCGTTCTCCTACCTCGTCTAGTGAGTACTTCGTCGTTCTCCTACCTTGTCTAGTGAGTACTTCGTCGTTTTCCTACCTTGTCTAGTGAGTACTTCGTCGTTCTCCTACCTCGTCTAGTGAGTACTTAGTCATTCTCCTACCTTGTCTAATGAGTACTTCGGCGTTCTCCTACCTTGTCTAATGAGTACTTCGTCGTTCTCCTACCTTGTCTAGTGAGTACTTCGTCGTTCTCCTACCTCGTCTAGTGAGTACTTAGTCATTCTCCTACCTCGTCTAGTGAGTACTTAGTCATTCTCCTACCTTGTCTAATGAGTACTTCGGCGTTCTCCTACCTTGTCCAATGAGTACTTCGTCGTTCTCCTACCTTGTCTAGTGAGTACTTCCTCGTTCTTCTATCTTGTTGCTGGATACGCAATATCACAAGTTAAATATTTTGTCTGACATCAGCTGGACAAGGCTTGTTTGACCAATGAAAAAACTGACCGTTCTATCTTGTAATACGTGAAATGAAATATGAATATAAATATATAATATATTATTTGATTTTGTCTTGTGTTTTTGTAACATTTATTGTGTATTTTGAAGATGTTTCTCTCTTTGAATTTCGTGTTGGTTTCTTTGCTCTGTTGTTACAGCTTTTGTTTATTCTTTTGTTCTCATCTGAAACTTTTTTCCCCGATTCAGATTATCTCTCTTGATTAATGTTGGTTTTTTTACATTTATATCGAAGGTAATGCCGGTTGTTATAATGTCCTTTTGTATTTTATATCGCCTTGACTATAATTACTTTGTTGCATTGTTTACATTTGTACAAGTGATGGCTTTAAACTGATAGTTTTATTGCCTGTTGTTTATTTTCCTTGATCCCAACGATTTGATTTACGAATTTTTGAAACCGTCTTATTTCTTTGTAAGTCAACGAGTGCAGAATGGCAGAGTCTTGACGACAGTACACTATTCGGCAATAGGACGAACTTAACTCAGCTTATATATTACCAAAATGTATTTTCGTCCAAATAACACTTTTATGCTGCAGTCTGTAGTACTTCATCCATTCCGACAACCTCTGTTAATCTGTATTTCGTTAGCTGTTTGTCTTCTTATTTCGTTCAGCGATCCGTTATAGTGTACTGGTAATGATGTATGAATATTGTTAAACTACGTTTAAAATTGCCATGCTTAGTAATGTCTGTGAAGGAAAGGATTGTTTGTTAGGTCTTCCAAACAACCAGGTGTATATATTTGTATTTACCTTACACACCTAAACACATTCACCTGACGACCAGGTATGACTTATGTAGGTAATATTGTCGCCCCTTTAAGTCTGTAGAACACACTGACATACGTGTCGGAATACAACACCGTAACAAAGCTTGGATGTGTCTGAAATGTTCACGACTTTTCTATGTATCGTTTGCTAAAACACACATAAGATATTATATTCCGACATATCAGTTATTAGTTGTTGATAATGAAAACACTTATTATTCTGAAATCAAAACGAATTCCTATTTTGTGTTGAAGGGTGTGAAGATTGATTAACAGGGGTAGTAGAAACCCGTGGTAACATTGTTATACAAGAACCTAGCCGAGTATTTACTAATCGTTAAAACATCGACGCTGTCATGTCCGTACACAGATTTGTAAAGATGAGTGAGTTTTAAAACGATGCGATGTGCACGCGATATTTATCGACCGCTTGAATACCATTAACCTCGTCCCTGTACTTCATCGATACCGCTTCATCCGTATACAAATTATTTTGTATTCTGTTCTTGTCTGTTACAGTGTAGGTGGGGAGAGGGTACCGTAAGAGGCTGTCACATATCGCATCGCACACGTTTTAGAATCATTTACGCATGCGTGAAAGAAATATCCCCAAACATTTGAGCTTCCGGTTCTGCGTATTCGTTTAACTTGAGATGTCGCTATCCGAGTCACCTTAAGACAAATGTATGTTTCCCTAAACTACACGTCCCATTTATCCCCTCCATGGCAACCAAACTGTCCTGTCAAGTGTGTCCACAAGATCAAAGAAAGGAAGTTGACTTTCACTTTGTACGTTCTGTATAATTGTTGAGTACTTCCGGTTAATCTGGATGTGTTGCTACAGGCTCCGTCTAAGTTCCGGTTTCGATAATCGCTTTTATCCAACTGACGTGATTTCAGTCATTTGTGACTCCAGAATCTTAACTTTATCGTTACATTGAAAGTTACAGGACAATAAAACTGGAGTTCTTGTAGTTTTATGGCTGGTGTCGAGGATTCGATAAGCTGACGAGTGTGTTTGTTATTAATTATTCACGTAAACGAATGTAAACAATGACCCGTCCTTCCCAAGGACATGACGTTGATACCTGAAGGCAAAAAGGAGGAAGCTAGGACTGTATACCATCATTATTATCGCCATGGTAACATAAACACTACAGCAACCCTTGTTGGCTTAAAAATGTAAATCAACATTTTCCTTCTTATTAGATCGTTATGGATGTTTTAAGCAGCAGCTATTTATTGATCTTTGGTTTTGAATCCTTGTTATAACATATAGATTAATGCTGTGGATACTTCCCGCAGACTGTCAGTCCTCGCCATGGAATCGGACATCACTACAAGGCTCTCAGAGTAGTGGTCATTGATTTTTAATGTCGATAGAAGTGATACCTGTGCTGTTCTTTATCAATATCTCCTCCGCTGATGTGCAAGGTGGAAAATAAAACACCAAACATCCTACTTAACCAGATCGTCACTAACGGACTGGCTCCTCGGACAGTCGCGTAGCAACTAATAGTTCTTAGACATTTGTCAGCAGCATAAACAATAATTACAACGGACAACTTTTTTTAAGTATTTCTTCATTGTGACATTTCACAGCTGGATCATGTAACTGTTATGTTGTTTTAATTCACGTAAACATAGTTACCTTAGCAACGGACATGTGAGAGTGTTTGGTTTTTATTGACCACGCCGCTAAAGTACTACATGGTTATGGCCTGTGATGATTTTGTAGAGATCACACACGTTCCAAGTGGTCTGTATAGAGAACGCTACCTTATCTAGGACCTTACTTACCTCTGTCCTATACTGAAGATTTTATAAATATATAAAACCATTATATGTTTATTAAGAAGCTAGACACTAACGTGATGTGGTTGGTATCATGAGATAAAAAAAATATCAACTTTATTGATGTTTATCGTTTGTATGTATCATATCTGCAGAGATTGTTTAAATGACACATCACAATTATATATAAATATTTTTGAAAACCCGATAACTAGTCATATGACCTTTTAAAGAACATTGCATGTGATCCTGCTTTACAGTACTAGAGTACCAATCATACCAGACCCAGCTGCACACGTTACTGTCCTTGAGAACGAGTCATGTGACTTTACTTTACTGTACTGGAGGAGATGTCATGTGACCCTGTCTTAAAAAAGTGTCCCAAAACCACTTGACAGAGTGTGAGCATGTAGCTCCCGGTGTCGTGTCTGCTGGGTGTGAACTTACAAAACAGAACTTCTACAAAGAGTTTACACTGTACTTGAAATATAAATCACCAGTTTGTTCGCAAGGTAAACATAGCTTATAAATCATACATAGATATAAATGGAATGATATGCAAGGACATGCTGGGACTATTTACATATTAAATGGAAAAAACGATGATACGTCCCTGTATGTACTAATAAACACATTATCATGTTCCGGCATATCAAGTCAAGAATGAGAAACAGCCAGAGAAATGACTTTTTTTTCTTAAATAAAAAGCGACATATCCTTTAGTAATAATCTGTTTACTATCCCCGTACCTCTTAAATCATGCGCATGTCTGTTTCAAATAATGATATTGACATTAATTATGTATGACATGGGTGCTGATTTCATCTTTCAAGAAATATGACAATTCAATAGAGATTTCCATATCGTTGGTACACCATTTAAAACTCATTGTTGAAAATGTTTATTTGCATAAAGTATTCACATCTCGATCGGTGTTAAAATTTATTCCTTATTGAAATACAGAAGTGTAAGTAATATGCTGCGCCCTAACGTTTTTTCCAGGCGGTTGTCGATATTATACAAGTCACGTCCAATTCCAATTTGATCGATTAACATGTAAAGAATTTATTTCAATTGTGAAATCGACAAAAGTGTCATTCATGTGATATCTAATCTTGGGTCCGGAGAGGCGGTTACCTCTGTTCGGAACTGTTTGTCGTCCTTTTGACTCCGAGAGCTGGACCCTAGAAACACAGGACTGCCCCAGATAAACGTGTATATGATATATATTATTAATCGATTTATCTACCATCGCGACCTGTATTGATTCAGTGCTTATATGCTTGAAGTTATGCCAATACCAATCTTCCACCGTTCTGTCTTCTCTTCTCATACTGAATATATGTATCGCTTTATTTACATTAAACATGAGACCAGGCTAACGCCGGACAATGGAAATGTTTCATGCTACAGAAATATTGTAATAATACTTTGTATTCTCTCGACACAGTAACAATTTTAGTTTCCTGAACTGGCCATTTACACAAGTCCACATGAATATATTTTGTGTGTTTGTTTGGTAAATGTACTAACGGTCCAATCCACTATGAAAATAATAGGATATATGGTGATCCAGAATACTTCTATAATTATCGACCTAATGGAAAACGAAAACAAGCCGTGATACCTCCATGGAACCAAAAATCGTTTAAAATATCAACCATGCGTATCGGTCCCTTTTAAATGTGTTTTTTCTTTAATTGAGTTGATATGACTTTCATCCCCCCCTCCCTCCTCCCCACCCCCTCTCTTACATTACCACACACAGGCTAATGAGCCCAACACTTACACGTAATGAGAATCTATATCAACAGCTTGATTTTCTATTCCACTAACTGTATACAACATTAACCATTAAACAGAAAGGACGTGTGATCGTCCTAGTGTGAAGTCAGGAGAGAGTAGTGTATTGTATCACGAAGAACACTTTGATTTAAAAATTCTAGAAATGCATGATCACCTTAAAAGACTTCTAGTACATTGTAGTAGATTTTCCATTACGCATGCACGAATGAATGCACATGCATACATACACTTTCGCGTGATTCGGTTAGTTTGTCTGAGATATGCCATGGCGTAATGGACCTTTTGAAACTGCAGTGTATCATGCACAAAACGAACTCTATTTGTAATAACTATGAATTTAGACCTGTTCGTGTAGTTTATCTCTAACATATCATAAAATATCTCCGATCATTTTTGCACATTTTCTCGTTTTTATTCTTTGTTGAAATCTCACGGAGTCTTGGGTATTCTACAAGCCAAGGAAGCTCTCCCTCAGCGCTCCCGGACAAATATCAAACGTATATATTATATTCTAATTAAACTCTTCCTAATAAGAATGTGCCTAATTGCCCGACACGACTTGTAGTTGTCTGTTGTTTTATCAGTCTATGTGATTTTATCACAGAACCTTGGTATGAGATTCCGGAGTCGATAACATATTATGTCGTGTTAGGGTGAAAATGTCGACTGGGCTAACAAACCATATACACAGGATTCGTCTCGTTGTTACAATATCGCACCAAACAATAAAAATGCGAATGAACTAAACACTGTTTGATAGCCATTGTGTAGATATCGACAATTTCTAAACCTATTAAATAGATATTGGGACATTTTAAGTACAGGAGTACGACCCCGATTGACAATCTATACCACGGTCGATGCACATGTGTGGATATTTATAATCTCATCAAGTTTAATTAAAATCTTTTCATGAATTTCAAAATAATTCCTTTGAGATTCTTGTTTGCTTTGATCAAATAGTTATACTGATTCACATTCCTTCTCTGTGCCCGTAACATAAGCTGTGTTTTATTTTCTGAAAAAAAATGGATATGTGAAATTGTAAAGTGTTTACCGAGGAAATACATCGTTTACATCAGAGACATGGCGTCGCCGTGGGAAATGGAACAAGTAGCGTACGTTATTGTTACTTTGTATATGGTATTGAGATACTCGAGTTTTAATTAGTATATCAATCATGTTTTGATATAGCTGTGTATTTAAGAACTAATTAGTAGTTACGTAAAACAGATACATATTTGAAAAAGAAACCGCTTCACATTGATTGAAATCAGACTGAATCACACGCTATGTAGAATGAAATCTTAAATCACAAACTGAGTTAGAGTGAAATCTTTAAACACAAACTTAGTAGAATGAAATCTTTAAACACAAACTTAGTAAATTGAAATATTTCAACACATGTTTAAAAGATATCTTATTCACAAACTAAGTATTGTGTTTTGAGAGGTCATGATACGAGAATTTCACTGTATTGTGTTGTGCGAGGTCATATTACGGAAATTTCAATGTATGGTGTTGTGGAAGGTCATGTTAGGAGAACTTCAGTGTATTCCGTTGTAAGAGCTCATGTTAAGATAATTTATGTGCTTTTTGTTGAAGTTGCTCACGTTTGACTTGTGTTGTAGGTTTTCCCTGCCTAACCTACCCGAACATCCCGGGATGAAGGAACACACCTATGGATGGTACCCGGCTGTACGGGATGTATACACGGAAAGGAGGCTGGGCATGCCCACCACATACGGTATGTAACTACGTGTTACATCATACATGTATCACCATATATTACCTAAAGATATACAGAGAAGACAGCTGGTATATTAATAAACTCATTAGATAAATAAAGATAGTTTAATTCATTTTTTTTAACGGATGAGAGAAAGTTAGTAAAGTTTATCAAGGCTCGGGCAGGTCTCTTCATTACATTTACGACTAATGAACTATTCGTGTTTTGGGAATATTTGCCTTGCAGGCGATAAGATATATATACCTCCATTAAACATAACTTCTGTTGCAGATCTGGAGGCGATGTACAAGTTCCGGGACAGTAAATATTACACGGCGCCCAACCCGCCATCACCTCGCACACCCAAACCCTATCGACCGACGCCGACGCCGACTAAACACAGACCAACGTCCAGTACGTCGTCAAAATCCGGTCGAGAGTCCGGACTACAGGTGCGTGCAAAGAGTGCGCCCATTTATAATTTTAAAAGGGTACCTCGTTTAGAGTTACCCACACCTCTCCAATGCTGGGCTGGCAGTAGTGTATCAGAGACGGAGGTTGGGGAGACGCCCAGTTCTCAGACTTTACCAACCCCGACCCCTCCTCCTCCTAAACAAGAAACTCCAAAGGAGGACCAGAAACAGGCACGCCGAGACAGGATCAAGAGTGCTGTCATACGACGTGACCGGGCGCAGGCGCCTAAGCGCCCGGTCAAGTCAGCGGGGCCAACTCGTTCACCTGTGGAGGTTTATCAGGCCCCTGTGCCACCAAAGGAAGGCACTTCGCCTGCACCTCCCACATCACCTGCACCAGAAGTATATTATATACCGGAAGAACCTTACTGCCGCCCAACGACGGCGGAAAATTATGACAAAAATGTCAAAGAATACGGGTGGAGATTTGAAGTTCATGGCGATCCGTACAAGTTAAAGTAAGACTAGTTAGCAATGTATACGCCCGCTAGCTTTATCCCACCCTCTACTGTTAACACATTTTATACCACTGCCTGTTGGTCTTGCATGATTCTATATATGATACACATTGTATACAGTATATAACTATATACTATTTTGTACTGTCTCAGTCTTTATGGTTTAACAGCTTCTGCTTTGATCGATTTTCCTAACTTTCTTTATGTCCTCTGTTTCTTTTAAATTCACAACCCATAATCTGTATAAATATATCAAACCACTAATGTCTGTGTTAGTCTGTGTCCTGTGTGTAAGCTAACATGTGTGATTTTGTATATAAGCTAATGTGTGTGATTTTGTATATAAGCTAATGTGTGTGATTTTGTATATAAGCTAATGTGTGTGATTTTGTATATAAGCTAATGGGTCTCGTGTTTATGAATGAGTTAGTTTAGAATGTGTTGCTTTTGGCTTTTTCTTGGTTGACGTTTCATTAACAAATATTAATTAAAACGTGAACATTCTGTGATAATTTGCTGTCGTTTGTAATTTCAATGGTATCGGTTCAGAACCACCAAAGAGCTTTTGTAAATGTTTTTTGGTATCGACTGTCAATCTTCTATAAACCTTGGTGGTTCTTTGCTATTGACGTCAATGTAATTTTTTAATTTGTAACGATGGGATACTGGTTCATCATATGTCGTGAGTTCTTAATTTATACATGTGTTTCTATGGTAACCACGGTATCGCAGGTGTGTTACGTAACGTAAAATGTAGACGTTTGAAAAAAACGCAACTTAAACTAGTTTGACTTTATATCAAACTGATATACTCGGAGATGGTTATAACTGGTTATGGTATGGGTATTTTGTGTTAAATGTTTCGACGTCCTGTGTTGTGCTCGATGGATTAGTCGTGACGTCACAATTGTACTGAGCACAGGTTGACGTACCACGAGACCGTGGCTCTGTTATAGCTATATGTATCATCACTATCTCACGTGTTGTTGTCCACTTGTAGGAAAAAGACCCTCTCCAAGCGGCTGCCCTACTACGTGACGGTTCCAGAGCCGGAGATAGAGAAGGACGGTCCGAAGGTCAAGATGGAAAATATGGAAACCTTCTTCTACAACACTATCCCCAGACGTCCCGCCACATTCACTATACATAAGGAGTGGATCTCTGAAACGATACACGCACAGCGTATGGAACTTCAGAAACGTGAAGGCATCAAACATAGATGGAAGAACTTTAGTTTTGTGTATTAGGAATCTTAGTTGCTCATCGTTTATTATCAATTAATTACTTTAAAACAATTTAAAGACACATTTTTAAAGCAATTGTTTATTTTTCGTTGAATTTTTTTTTCAATTATTTTTATATAAATCTGTGATAAAATGTAATGTATCGCCCCCTATCGGATAAATTACATTGTTTTTGTTTTGAAGTTATATGTATCCACGAGGTGGCGCCACCCGGAAAGATATCTATGAGTTACGTCCTGGGCAGACACAATGGTATTGAATTATTTCTTATTGATAGTTCATTTCTCATTGTTTTCTTTCTAAATCGGATAACTTGTAGTATTTTCGACGTTTTTAGAATCTGTATACAACCCTTTAATTATATTTGCCTTTCTGTTTATCAAAACTCTCGAGGACTTTCTGATCCCAGGATCGGCAGGACACCATGGGGGTGGTGATGGGTACAATATACATGTGTATTATTCACAAGCGTTTACCTCACGGATGTGTTACAGCCAGTTTCGTCTGTATTTCGTGGCTGTTAAAACTTCTGTGATTTAGTAATTAAGGTGATGAACAGGGTTGGGTTGTGGGTCCCCGCACATATCCCCAGAACCAATAACATACATGGATACACATTTTCTACTTCTCATGATCAAGGTCTCGAGTTGGATCAGGGATATTTTTGTAGACTATATTTCGTATATATATATATATATATCTATATCTATATACATATTATCATATTTTAACAATAATTTATCTTTAATGTTCCGTCCAATGTGTCTAACTGCTTTGACACTTGATGTTTCATGAAATTATGTAATTACACATAATATTCCAATGTACTTTACAAATCATGATTTTCCAGGAGATATTGTAAATTGTGTCGACACTTGATGTCCTCGGATACTGTGTAAATGTATCGACAGTGATATTCCCGATGAGAACGTAAATGCGTCCACACTTGATATTCCCAAGTATAATGTAAACGCGTCGACGAATGATGTTCTCGGCAAATATGCAAATGAGTCGACATTTAATATCTCCGTGAATTTCGTAAATTCTCCGACATATATTGTTCCTGGGCCATATTTTAATGAGTCAACGCATGCTGTTCTTTGGGTCTATGTAAATCTGTCGACGCATGCTCTTCCCGGAGATATGTAAACGAGTCGGTGCGTGAAGGTCTTGGGGATAATGTTAAATGTGTCGACACTTGATATCCCTTAGGTTATGCAAAAACGTCGACGCACGATTTTCCCGGGGTTATGTGAATGCACCGTCGACGCTCTATGTTCACAGGGACTATGTTATTGTGTGATGCGATAGTTACTTTGATAAGGAACGACTTTCATTAATGAAAACCACTGATATTTCGTGTCTGTAATGTCATGGCTAGGACTCAATTTTAAGTGCCCGGGGATCTATATCTCGCGAAAAGAAAATTTCCCCAGTATGCATCTACATTTCAGTTGCTGTCCGATCTCGTCTAGGAATAGAATACACATTTGAGCTCCAAACATCTACTGCAATACTTTCATCAATTTTAAGAAAAAAAACATAACAGATACTAAATGTGTCAGTACATTTACTACACATCAGAATCAGTACCACTGTATAAGGACATGGCTCTAAGTACGTGCCATGTCCCTGTGTACCAGCAGGACAATGTTGTTATTGATATTTCAGTCCTTCTCTATGGTGGCCGATTTCGGCCGTTACGCTCTGACCGAAATCAGCCACTATACTATATGGCGGTGTTGTTTTTACTGTCGAGCAGCCTTTGTACATAACCCAAGTATCTGATTGTGTTGTAAATGGTTTCATGATCATTCATGACGCGATATTATAAAATCAATGAGAACTGATTTACATTCATTGGGTGTCTGTAGAGAACGAGATGGTGCCGTCGGGACACCGACTAAGACCACAGGGAACCGACAAAAAAATCCGCACCCCGCGGAATATTGATAACTAAAACATTTATACGGACAATTGAGTTTGGAACTGGCACAAAGTCCCTGTGATTAAGACGTGTTCCGTTGTTGTTTTGATTGCTGTTGTTGTTTGTTGGTGATGCTGTTGTACATATGTAGAACTATTATAGATAAAATCAAAGATAATTTGTACCGCTGTATGTTTAGTCAATAGAAATATTACTATATACCTACTCTCGACATAAAGTTCTGGAAGCTGTACTACGCAGTACACGAGGAGAGCAAATCATACATAGACCTTGGACATTACTATTAGAGGAAACAATGCTTTCACTATACACGTAACTAAGGTTTGTTCTGTGTGTGTCCCTGTTGGAATGGCATTCTTACCTCCAGAATGTTTCTGATCAAAGTTAGACATCATCAATGGACTTTGTTTAATAAAGTTCTAATTGATTCATGATAAACTTGTTTTGTCCTTATTTCAATGACACTATTTACAAATGATTATTTATAGATTTTGTAAAAATATGATGACTGATGTATCATGGTGTATCATATACCATAACGAGAGTCGTATTTACTGATTAATACGTGGCAGCAACTCGGATTGGTTCATATCACAAGTTAAACCAAAATCGACATTTTTAGTAATGAAAAAAATAATAGAAAGATTTATAAGAATATAAATTGTTAAGTTCAGCTGCCAGTGTGAACATGATAAATACGACCAGAGGTTCACCAAGTGCTATCTGCTTCGATGACGACTTCTTTCATCAATCAATCAAGCCATGTAATGTTAATAATAGGTAAAATCTTAAAGATGTCACGCTGTCTATGATATGAAGAACACATGTAGTAACAGCATGAATGACTAGAATGTATAAGCGAATAGAATGGCAATCCAAGTCAAGTGTTGAAAACGCAAACCCTACAATAAAAGGGAGGTAATTCATGATATACAGACAACTGGCTGTCAACCGTGGGCATATTATTAAATAACTGAGCGACAAGCTGAGAACAAGAAATATCTACTTGAGTATGCCACAGCCTTCGAGACAAAATCCTCATTCCTCCTCCGTTGATAAAATCGTAAATTTTAAAGTGGCTGTATCGATCTTTATAATTTTAGCCACCTACAATACTAGTACGAGTATGTCCTTACAATACTAGTACGAGTATGTCCTTACAATACTAGTACGAGTATGTCCTTACAATACTAGTACGAGTATGACTTTACAATACTAGTATGAGTATGTCCTTATAGTACGAGTATGTCCTTACAGTATGAGTATGTCCGTACAATACTAGTATGTCCTTATAGTACGAGTATGTCCTTACGGTATGAGTATGTCCGTACAATACTAGTATGTCCTTATAGTACGAGTATGTCATTACAATTCTAGTATGTCCTTATAGTACGAGTATGTCCGTACAATACTAGTATGTCCTTATAGTACGAGTATGTCCGTACAATACTAGTATGTCCTTACAGTACGAGTATGTCCTTACAATACTAGTATGAGTATGTCCTTACAGTACAAGTATGTCCTTACAGTATTAGTATGTCCTTACAGTACTAGTATGTCTACAGTACTAGTATGAGTATGTCTTTACAATACTAGTACGAGTATGTCCGTACAATACTAGTATGTCCTTACAGTACGAGTATGTCCTTACAATACTAGTATGAGTATGTCCTTACAGTACAAGTATGTCCTTACAGTATTAGTATGTCCTTACAGTACTAGTATGTCCTTACAGTACTAGTATGTCATTCCAATACTAGTACGAGTATGTCCTTACAGTACGAGTATGTCATTACAATACTAGTACGAGTATGTCCTTACAGTACGAGTATGTCCTTACAGTTCGAGTAATTACTAACAGTTCGAGTATGTCCTTAGAGTACGACTATGTCCTTACAGTACTATTACTAGTATGTCCTTACAATACTAGTACGAGTATGTCCTTACAATACTAGTATGTCCTTACAATAATAGTATGTCCTTTCAATACTAGTACGAGTATGTCCTTACAGTACGAGTATGTCCTTACAATACTAGTATGTCCTTACAATACTAGTATGTCCTTACAGTACGAGTATGTCCTTACAATACTAGTATGAGTATGTCCTTACAATACTAGTACGAGTATGTCCGTACAATACTAGTATGTCCTTATCGTCCGAGTATGTCTTTACAGTATGAGTATGTCCTTACAGTACGAGTATGTCCTTCCAATACTCGTACGAGTATGTCCTTACAGTACTAGTACGAGTATGTCCTTACAGTAGGAGTATGTCCTTACAATACTAGTATGAGTATGTCCTTTCAATACTAGTACGAGTATGTCCTTACAGTACGAGTATGTCATTCCAATACTAGTATGAGTATGTCCTTACAATACTAGTACGAGTATGTCCTTACACTACAAGTATGTCCTTACAATATTAGTACGAGTATGTCCTAACAGTACGAGTATGTCCTTACAATACTAGTACGAATATGTCCTTACAGTACTAGTACGAGTATGTCCTTACAGTACGAGTATGTCCTTCCAATACTTGTACGAGTATGTCCTTACAATACTAGTACGAGTATGTCCTTACAGTACGAGTATGTCCTTACAATACTAGTACGAGTATGTCCTTACAGTACGAGTATGTCCTTACAATACTAGTACGAGTATGTCCTTACAGTACGAGTATGTCCGTACAATACTAGTATGAGTATGTCCTTACAGTACGAGTATGTCATTCCAATACTAGTATGAGTATGTCCTTACAGTACGAGTATGTCCTTACAATACTAGTACGAATATGTCCTTACAATACTAGTACGAGTATGTCCTTACAGTACGAGTATGTCCTTACAGTACGAGTATGTCCTTACAGTACGAGTACAAGTATGTCCTTACAATACTAGTATGAGTATGTCCTTACAATACTAGTATGAGTATGTCCTTACAATACTAGTACGAGTATGTCCTTACAGTACGAGTATGTCATTCCAATACTAGTATGAGT
The DNA here is from genome assembly GCF_031769215.1 of Ylistrum balloti. NCBI lineage: Eukaryota > Metazoa > Mollusca > Bivalvia > Pectinida > Pectinidae > Ylistrum > Ylistrum balloti. The sequence continues at coordinate 1,001,177 of NW_026781862.1, read as the reverse complement.
ATGTCCTTACAGTACGAGTATGTCCTTCCAATACTAGTACGAGTATGTCCTTACAATACTAGTACGAATATGTCCTAACAATACAAGTACGAGTATTTCTTTTATAGTATACAACAAAAAGAGCAGACATTGTAGATCACGTCACATTTTAATTTCAATTAATCAACAGTTCTATCATCAAACAATAACATTTTACATAAACAACCATTAACATTCCTCTCTGTCATACATGTATAGGGTATACACCATACACAGGTGGCATACTCTCCCTAACCAATCATATGACATAACTCAAACGTTTCCAATTTGTAGACTATTAAAACAATGCAACCTTTCAAAAGTCAACATGTGTTTAACATGAAATTTTGAAATCTTGGAGAATACACTAGAAATGGATAAATGTCTTTTTTGGAGATTTCCCCTCCCCTAAACATCTAATCGTTTCTGAAGATTATAAATTATCAAAACTGTATACAAATACCTTTCTTTGATATCAAATTGTACTTGTGTAGGCCACAATAAATCTGAGTAAAGTTACAGCAGGAATTTTAGTGTTTGCATAGTAACTAGTATATAGAATACTTGAATCAGAACAGCGGAAAGCAAAAATAGAAACTGGGATCAGAATGGTGCTGGGTAACCAAAGTGGTAGAAACTGGGATCAGAATGGTGCTGGGTAACCAAAGTGGTAGAAACTGGGATCAGAATGGTGCTGGGTAACCAAAGTGGTAGAAACTGGGATCAGAAGGGTGCTAGGTAACCAAAGTGGTAAAAACTGGGATCAGAAGGGTGCTGGGTAACCAAAGTGATAGAATCTGGGATCAGAAGGGTGGTGGGTAACCAAAGTAATAGAAACTGGGATCAGAATGGTGCTGGGTAACCAAAGTGGTAGAAACTGGGATCAGAAGGGTGGTGGGTAACCAAAGTGGTAGAAACTGGGATCAGAATGGTGCTGGGTAACCAAAGTGGTAGAAACTGGGATCAGAATGGTGCTGGGTAACCAAAGTGATAGAAACTGGGATCAGAAGGGTGGTGGGTAACCAAAGTGGTAGAAACTGGGATCAGAAGGGTGCTGGGTAACCAAAGTGGTAGAAACTGGGATCAGAAGGGTGCTGGGTAACCAAAGTGGTAGAAACTGGGATCAGAAGGGTGCTGAGTAACCAAAGTGGTAGAAACTGGGATCAGAATGGTGCTGGGTAACCAAAGTGGTAGAAACTGGGATCAGAAGGGTGCTGGGTAACCAAAGTGGTAGAAACTGGGATCAGAAGGGTGCTGGGTAACCAAAGTGGTAGAAACTGGGATCAGTGGTGGGTAACCAAAGTGGTAGAAACTGGGATCAGAAGGGTGCTGGGTAACCAAAGTGGTAGAAACTGGGATCAGAAGGGTGCTGGGTAACCAAAGTGGTAGAAACTGGGATCAGAAGGGTGCTGGGTAACCAAAGTGGTAGAAACTGGGATCAGAATGGTGCTGGGTAACCAAAGTGGTAGAAACTGGGATCAGAAGGGTGCTGGGTAACCAAAGTGGTAGAAACTGGGATCAGAAGGGTGCTGGGTAACCAATGTGGTAGAAACTGGGATCAGTGCTGGGTAACCAAAGTGGTAGAAACTGGGATCAGAAGGGTGCTGGGTAACCAAAGTGGTAGAAACTGGGATCAGAATGGTGCTGGGTAACCAAAGTGGTAGAAACTAGGATCAGAATGGTGCTGGGTAACCAAAGTGGTAGAAACTGGGATCAGAAGGGTGCTGGGTAACCAAAGTGGTAGAAACTGGGATCAGAAGGGTGCTGGGTAACCAAAGTGGTAGAAACTGGAATCAGAATGGTGCTGGGTAACCAAAGTGGTAGAAACTGGGATCAGAAGGGTGCTGGGTAACCAAAGTGGTAGAAACTGGGATCAGAAGGGTGCTGGGTAACCAAAGTGGTAGAAACTGGGATCAGAAGGGTGCTGGGTAACCAAAGTAATAGAAACTGGGATCAGAACGGTGGTGGGTAACCAATGTAATAGAAACTGGGATCAGAAGGGTGCTGGGTAACCAAAGTGGTAGAAACTGGGATCAGAACAGTGGTGGGTAACCAAAGTAATAGAAACTGGAATCAGAAGGGACGTAGGTAACCAAGTAATAGAAACAAGTATGTAGTCTACATCTTCACACGTCCGTTGTTAACAAATAAGTAGAAAAAGTCAGAGAAAAAGTTATTTACGTCAGAACAGAGAGTAACTCAGATATCAAGTCAATGCCCAGATTCGTCAGAACGGTGGGTTATTAAGACATCAAGTCAACATCTAGATACGTCAGAATGGTGGGTTAATAAGACATCAAGTCAACCCTTAGATACATCAGAATGGTGGGTTACTAAGACATCAAGTCAATGCCTAGGTACGTCAGAACGGTGGGTTATTAAGACATCAAGTCAACAACACATACGTCAGAACGGTGGGTTATTAAGACATCAAGTCAATGCCTAGATACGTCAGAACGGTGGGTTATTAAGACATCAATCAATGCCTAGATACGTCAGAACGGTGGGTTATTAAGACATCAAGTCAATGCCTAGATACGTCAGAACGGTGGGTTATTAAGACATCAAGTCAACGCCTAGATATGTCAGATTGGTGGGTTACTAAGATATGAAGTCAATGCCTAGATACATCAGAATGGTAGGTTAAAAAGACTTCAAGTCAACCCATAGAAATGCAAGAACAGTGGGTTAGTAAGACATTGTGTCAACGTCTAGATACGTCAGAGCAGTGGAATAATAAGACATCAAGTCAATGCCAAGAAATGCAAGAATGGTGGGTATCTAAAACATGAATACAACGCCTAGATACGTCAGAACGGTGGGTAACGAAGACATCAAGTCCGCTAATGATGAAGATCCCAAAAGTTCTAAACTTAACTATAAAGTGAATTATATGTCTAACCAAAACCTATTCACATGAAAGGAACAAGGCTATTATAACAGGATGAATAACAGAAATGTTGAGGCTACACCAGTACAATAAATCGGAGTCATTGGAAAAGTTGTCATGTGTAGACTAAGAGTCAATGTTGCTGTTCTAATATTTTGAACAGTGAACAATTTATAATCTGAGATAAATGAGATTAAAGTTTTTTATTACTTTGGTAGCTTCCTTGTTCCAATGGTTTCATTTGCCCTGGAGTATTTCTGTGCTAAATTGACCATTTCAGCTTGATAAAGAATGTGGTACACGGTCTTTTTATGTCATATCATTAAAAGATTTGAGAAACCAACATGACCTCTTCCCCTTATAAGTTACTATTAGAGCAGAATGTAGAAATATGTCTGTGTTGTACTTGGATAAAAGATGGGAGATAACTCCTGTAACATTGATGTGAAGATTCAATAAATAGTGAGATTACCTTAGTAAACTATTTCTTAAATGCACAACAGATAAATATAAATATCAGAAATGTATCTATAAATCATTATAAAAAAGCAATGGCGTAAATTCAATATTGGTCAACCAAAGAACATCATAACTTGTGGAAAAGAAAAAGAAATATATTAGAATATCAAATAATAATTGCAGTAAACAAAATCAGTATGATGTAAATGTTTTGATAAGTCTGGAATAATGAGACCATTGGCAAAAGCTTGAAATGATACTAGACAGAACTGGGTAAATGATACCAGACAGAACTGGGTACCTTATACTAGAGAGATCAGGCTAGGTGATACTAGAGAGATCAGGCTTGGTGATACTAGAGAGAACGGGGTACCTGATACTAGAGAGAACTGGGTACCTGACACTAGAGAGAACTGGGTACCTGACACTAGAGAGAACGGGGTACCTGATACTAGAGAGAACTGGGTACCTGACACTAAAGAGAACTGGGTACCTGGCACTAGAGAGAACTGGGTACCTGACACTAGAGAGAACTGGGTAAATGATACCAGACAGAACTGGGTACCTTATACTAGAGAGATCAGGCTAGGTGATACTAGAGAGATCAGGCTTGGTGATACTAGAGAGAACGGGGTACCTGATACTAGAGAGAACGGGGTACCTGATACTAGAGAGAACTGGGTACCTGACACTAGAGAGAACTGGGTACCTGACACTAGAGAGAACGGGGTACCTGATACTAGAGAGAACTGGGTACCTGACACTAAAGAGAACTGGGTACCTGGCACTAGAGAGAACTGGGTACCTGACACTAGAGAGAACTGGGTAAATGATACCAGACAGAACTGGGTACCTTATACTAGAGAGATCAGGCTAGGTGATACTAGAGAGATCAGGCTAGGTGATACTAGAGAGATCAGGCTTGGTGACACTAGAGAGAACTGGGTACCTGACACTAGAAAGAATGGGGTACCTGACACTAGAGAGAACTGGGTACCTGATACTAAAGAGAACTGGGTACCTGACACTAGAGACAACTGGGTACCTGACACTAGAGAGAACTGGGCCCATTATACTAGAGAGAACTGGGTACATGACACTAGAGAGAACTGGGTACCTGACACTAGTGAGAACTGGGTACCTGACACTAGAGAGAACTGGGTACCTGACACTAGAGAGAACTGGGTACCTGACACTAGAGAGAACTGGGTACCTGACACTAGAGAGAACTGGGTACCTGACACTAGAGAGAACTGGGTACCTGATACTAGAGAGAACTGGGTCCATTATACTCGAGAGAACTGGGTACCTTACACTAGAGAGAACTGGGTACCTGACACTAGAGAGAACTGGGTCCATTATACTAGAGATCCAGGTTGGTGACACTAGAGAGATCAGGTGGTATTAGTAAGATTAGGCTAAATATTAGTGTTAGCAGTTTTTTCTTCCATATTTATGTCCTTGGTAGCAAGTCTTCTTGGGTAGGGACAAATTAACATGAGGCATATACCAAGAGGGCTAAATGAATAGTGTTCAACTCACTGATTACTACATCTTTCTTTAATCCTCTTCACCTGATTAAAACAAACAAGTCATCAGAGAAGATAATAAGTTAATAGAGTTTGTTATCATATGAAGATGTAAATTGAATAGTAATGATTTGACCTTGACCTCTTATGGAGACAATGACTAGTTTAAAAGACAACATAAATTAAATGTGACAAAAATAAATTTACATCCCACAAAACCATACAAATGTTTGGTCCAGTAGAGCCTTAATTCTGGGGCTTTTCAGATTCTATGTGCACAAAAGTGTTAGGTAAAGTGGGCAAACAATATGACTTAGATTATAGGAATGATCTACAATAATATAAACAACATGAGTACAAATTTGAAAACAAATAAAACAAGTTAGAAAAATAATATATATTACTAACAATTAACATTGGACTATTATCTCTCTCTGTTTGTGACCAACCCATCAATAGCTGTAGTCACAGAGAAGTGGAGTGAACTACTGGTACAGAGGAGCCCCCTTCCCCAGTCTACCCTATCTGTAGTCACAGAGAAGTGGAGTGAACTACTGGTACAGAGGAGCCCCCTTCCCCAGTCTACCCTATCTGTAGTCACAGAGAAGTGGAGTGAACTACTGGTACTGAGGAGCCCCCTTCCCCAGTCTACCCTATCTGTAGTCACAGAGAAGTGGAGTGAACTACTGGTACAGAGGAGCCCCCTTCCCCAGTCTACCCTATCTGTAGTCACAGAGAAGTGGAGTGAACTACTGGTACAGAGGAGCCCCCTTCCCCAGTCTACCCTTTCTGTTATCATAGAGAAGTGGACTCTGGAATAAGAACATACTTGATGTTACAGTTGTTTTGGCAATAATATTAAATTTTCTGTAAATGTGTACTTTGATATGACTTCATGAAGTAAATCTGCTTTAAGTAAAATGAACCGGTCTGTTTAGAATCTTTCGACAGATTCTTTATCATCACCAATGTACACCATTTTACAAATAATGACCTCACAACTTCCTCACAAAAAATAAAGTACAATGTACGTACATGTATTAACCTAAGATATTTAATAATTCAACATTGAACAACAAAAGTAAGTACACCTTCATTTCATATTCCAATTTTTTTCAAACTTCCTTTAGATGCGGACACTGATATCAGTCTTATCAGACATTTTGTATATATATTTGTATGTATTTGTACGTATTTGTATGTATTTGTACGTATTTGTATATATTTGTACGCATTTGTATGTATTTGTATGAAACAAGATATGAAATTTGTATTCTGATTGTTTTCATTGTATATTTGATTTCAAAATTTACATATCGGTAAAATGTCATACTTTTTATTATTATATTGATATATTTTGTAGACAATATTTATTTTGTTTGACTTATAAGGTAATCAAACATAAAGGAGATTTAGCCTACCAGGTATAATACAATATATCACAAGACATTCATTTGATGCTATACCACAGTATATACAACAGTCTCAACCGACACACGTACACCACCTTATGTACATGGCTACCAAAATAAAATAGGATTATGTGTTTATACAATAAATATATCTCCATTGTATGTACAGGTATATATACAATCTAATACGTATATATCACATTACATTTCAACATCACCTTCATTTATCTTTATAGCTATCAATTGTTTTGTCATAATCCATCAACTTTGTTACATAACAGTTCCATCCATGGATTGATCCAAATCTGAGACATCAACAGACTTTTGTGATTTAAGAGGGAGGACAAGATCAAATACATGAAAAACATTATTTTGATCATTACATACCTCATTTTTTGAAAATGAAATATCTCAGTTTTAAAGAACTTACAAGTTTGTTTAATTATCGATGTGATATATATTTCCATGTCATTGCTCACTCACAACAACACTTTTCATGGCAGCATTTGCGCACACCTATTGCTAGAACTAAGAAACACTTTCAGTAAGTGATGTCACACCTGCCCTCGTAAATGTGACATCATACCTGTCTTAGTTAATGTGACATCATACCTGTCTTAGTTAATGTGACATCATACCTGTCTTTGTTAATGTGACATCACACCTGTCTTTGTTAATGTGACATCACACCTGTCTTTGTTAATGTGACATCACACCTGTCTTTGCTAATGTGACATCATACCTGTCTTAGTCAGTGTGACATCATATCTATCTTTGTGTCTTTGTTAATGTGACATCACACCTTTCTTTGCTAATGTGACATCATACCTGTCCTTGTTGATGTAACATCATACCTGTGTTTGTTAATGTGACATCATACCTGTGTTTGTTAATGTGACATCATACCTTTCTTTGGTAATGTGACATCATACCTGTCTTTGTTAATGTGACATCATACCTGTCTTTGGTAATGTGACATCATACCTGTCTTTGGTAATGTGACATCATACCTGTGTTTGTTAATGTGACATCATACCTTTCTTTGGTAATGTGACATCATACCTGTCTTTGTTAATGTGACATCATACCTGTCTTTGTTAATATGACATCATACCTGTCTTTGTTAATTTGACATCATACCTGTCTTTGTTAATGTGACATCATACCTGTCTTTGTTAATGTGACATCATACCTGTCTTTGTCAATGACATCATACCTGTCTTAGTCAATGTGACATCACACCTGTCTTAGTTTTACAAGCCATTCTAGGGGCATACCAATTTAATCATTGAGACATATTTATGACAGGGATTAATCATATCTTATCAAATATATTGGACTCTAACTGCTGAAATTACTAACAACACTGTATCACATGTATTATTCTGGGCAAGAGCATTCCTGTGTTAAAGATAATGTTGATGTTAGGTGGTAACTATGATCAACTATCATTGTATAATCATTTCACCAGATCAGCATTTAAAGATATGACAAGGAACTACATAATGGCACTAAACACATGTAGACTTACAAACATGTAGATTAAGGCAGGCGATGTGCTGATAATGGTGAATTAAATCAAGTGGGATATTTTAGTTCGATCTGAACAGTAACATATATCACTGTTTTATTTAGAGACATTAAAAAATGAGTGAAATCATGGTTGTAGGAAGCAATGAATCAGACCTCATCATAAACTGGATTACATACTTCAATGAAGAAATAGTGATCTCACAAAAAAACACATTAACAATCATGATCAGTTGATAAATATTTTGGCAACTCAACAAAATTTAAATTATATAAATCCTTTACAATGTCATCTATTGAAATAAGTATAAAAAAACTCAATTTATTTGTGCAATTGAATGACAAGCATATATATACATTGATACATTATCAAGAAGAGTTATTTCCCCTCCATTAAAGCAGGATTTTTTATAAGTTGAAACAAACATTATGTATCTCTCCTAACTCAGAGACTTCAAATAAGTTATATTAAAAATGTTCAAATCTCACAACCAGATAAATACAGGAATACATATGTATAAATAACAGTACACAAATGTAACAAACTGTCACCAAAATAACATGTGTAAATAGGGGACTGGTTCAGCTGCGATAGAAATATATCCTTTATATATAATGTATAGAGAAACAAACATTTTTTTAAAATCCTGATATCATTTCAACTGACAAACTCCAATTGTTTTACAGAAATACATATTATACATACAGATTCACAAGGAAGGTCTGTTGAGGAGTAGTTATTACAAGCCTAACTTTACCCATCAGTAATACATTCTGGTCATCATTATCACTTTTTTCGTTTGCAATAAAACAATGAATTTTCTTATCAACTATAAATAAAGACAATATTTCAAAGAAACATGCATCTTGATTACAACTGGAGTTTAAGCTGAAAACACAATCTTCATAACCAAACAATATTGCACTACGCCAATATCACTCAAATCTATATCAAATAAATCATTGTTAATTTATTATTTAAATTATTAAATTATCTATAAACTATTGATATTAAATAAATTTATATTGGTAAAAATAATTTTAAGTAATAATCAACAGCTAATAATCTATAGAATGTATGAGTTTATATGCTGGCAGCAATCATGATTTCTAATGTGCAATGGACTTTTGAAGGAATGTAGTGTAATATCATGTAGCAGGTTCTGGAGTTTTAGAGACCAAACCAGGAATGTAGTGCTGCCCTTTTAACAGGCTTCATATGTGTTTGGGATCTTCCCAGAAACACCATGCAGTACTGCAATCTAGCAGGCTGCTGATGTGTTGGGGTCATCCAAGGAATGTTAATGCAGTTCTGCCCTCTAGCAGGTTTCTTATGTGTTTGGAATCATCCCAGAAATACAATATAGTGCTGCCCTCTAACAGGCTGCTGATGTGTTAGGGATCATCCAAGAATGTTCAGGCAGTACTGCCCTCTAGTAGGCTTCTAATTTGTTTGGAATCTTCCCAGAAACACAATAAGGTACAGTGCTGCTCTCTAGCAGATTTCTGATGTGTACGGATCTTTCCAGAAATGATGTGCTGCCCCCTAGCAGGCAAGTGTGTACAGCTTTGTTTAAGCATCATCTTTCCGATATATTACAACTTAAGCCTCAACAAACTGTCCACACATACATTCATTCATACATATATATATATACATATTTTTGTGCTATTTCAATCTTTTTTGTATTCAATAAATGCATATTTCTGAGAATTGAAGTCTATACAATATTTGGTAATGATAATCATATACATATTATGTAGCATGAAAACATCATTTCACAATCCAAAGGATCCTAACACCCTGGTGAAATCTCTGCTAAATAAACAGCCGTCAACTAAGTAGAGATTTTACTGCAGTGATCAACATATCTACATACTGGATTTCTATAATATTAAACACATATTGCACGTTGTCCTCTTTGGTAGAACAGATAAATAGTATCCATTAAACCCATCAACATATGTCAAAACAATTCAATGTGTCTTTTTAACAAGTTAAAACCAGTGACAGACACTGTACAATCAAATTGTCTTTATGTACAGAAGTCTTCAAATGACTGATGTGGAGAGATCTCGACAACAATCTTATCCTAACCTGAAGAATCAGAGTTACTAGGTGGAGTGGCCTTCAGAGAATCAAACAGGTGTTGTATTTTAAATTCACCATCTCATCTTAACTGGGACCAGATGAGTTCACATTTACTGTTACTTTAGGTCTTAAATGCAAATTACTGCGACAAACTAGCTTTGTTGAAATGCTATTCTATAATATATGCTGTCAGTGGTTTGTCTTCTCATGATGACTTGTTGTATAGCAGATGGCCACCGTAGATCCTCTGGGTACATGGCTGTTGTTATTATCACTAGAATCACTTGTTGTCTATCAGGGTCTGTAGTTTGTGAACTAGATCTCTGGCTATCTTCAGCACTTGCTTGGCTTTGTGTCTCTCTGCCATTTCTAGAAAGCATAAACAATAATCCAATTCAGAATTAATGGATCCGAAGTTTTTAACAATTTGTTTAGATCACTGGTTCCCCATAGATGTTAAGCATTGAGGAAGATGAGAAAGAATAATACAAAATAAAAACAATCATGATAGTTTACACAACGAATACTGAAACACTACTTCTGATGCTTTCTAGTTCTGTTATACTGACACAATAAAGAAAGGTGAAAGTGAATGTCAACGTTACTAGCGAAAACAATATATTGTACAGCTAGTATTTATCAAAACTGGGTCAAAACTTTTGTGATTTTCTTTACATACAATCAAATAGTATTTTAACTAACAAAAATTTTGCAATCTTGATGTAAAAGGGCATCTATACACACATATCTTATTATTTCACGGAATGTATTTTTGTGATCACGTTAATATACTATGAAACAGCGGAAATATTATCCCCATGAAAGTAACGGGCTATATGGTATTGTTGTCACACAGAATTCAGGAATATAATAGATTGGCTTTATCTTTCTGTGTATTAATTCTTTACCATTAAAGAACTTAATTATGTCGGTGAAGTCCATGTTATTATCCAGTATGATATCTCGGTAGAACTCAACCAGGGCCAGAGCTATGAACAACACGAAGTGAGGGGAGCTGATATATTTAGCAACCCAGATGGTCTCCCACACAGCAAACACATCATCATACAGTAGCTCTGTAACAAATCAAAACATAGACAATATAAACCTTATATCAACTTTCTCAAAATGTTCAACTTTTACAGTGATGTATAGTCTCAGTATGGACTTGCAACTTGTACTGATTTGCATTATTTAAAAACAGAGTTCAACAGGAAAATTGAGAGACAGTAATAGTCTAAAACCAAGAGGAAGTCTCTGGTAACAAATGTCCATGTATGCAGTAATCTTACCCCTTTTGAAATCCAGTAAAAACCATCGATAACAGAAGTAGAAGTGTGTGTAGTCACCATGGTGATGCATGTGTTCAAATAACTCCGAGTCAAGAATCTGAAAATTTTAACATATTTTGAGGCAAATATAATATCACATTAAATGATAATTGGACAATATATGTCCAAAATATGTACATGTAATTGACACTGTAAACACACAAACTCAAACAAATCCGAGCTTCCTGGTTATCAGTTATAACTAATCTGGATATAATAGATACTTCAGATTACTTTTTACTATAGTTAACAATTTATTTCCATTTTCTGTGCTCTTTCTACTGAATTTTGCATAGGAAATGGAACAGATCTGATGTAACATTGCAATCATTATATTAATGAAGAGCTGAACATATTGTCAACATTTCAAAAGAGAAGATAGGTAATGTTGATCATACCAACCTGTATGAGGGAGCGCATATTAGCAAAGTGAGTGTCCATGGCCCCTCCATGGGGGAAGTTAGAGGACATCCTCTTCATCAGTTCACAGAAACAGCTGTATGTCATTGCCTCTGTCAACAGTTAAGCCAGGTTATAACAGGTAAACTGGCCAATACAGGCTAATAGAGGCAAACTGGCCAATACACGTAAGGTTATCAATTCAGGTAAACAGGTAATAACAGGTAAACTGACCCCTACAGGTAATCAGGTATTACAGACTGCACAATACAGGTAAACAGGTAATTACAGGATACTCATCACTATAGGTCAACAGAACTACAAGTAAACTTGTCAACTCTAGAGATTAAGGTAAACAATATTAAACTCACTTTGTCTTCATTATCTATTAACACTTACCATCATCAAAGACCACAAGGAGGGGCGCCACCAGGTCACACATCCCCTGTACATATCCTACATCCAGGTGTTCCCACACAAATCTATAGACAAGCAATGTTACGTATATGACCAAGTGTTCCCACAGAATGCTATAGATAAGTAAAGTTAAGTATATACCCAGGTGTTCCTTCACAGACTTATATATAAGTAATATTAAGTATATGACCAAGCGTTCCTATAGAATGCTATAGATAAGTAAAGTTAAGTATATACCCAGGTGTTCCTTCACAGACCTATAGATAAGTAAAGTTAAGTATATGACCAAGTGTTCCCACAGAAAGCTATATATAAGTAATGTTAAGTATATGCCTAGTTGTTCCTACACAGACATATAGATAAGTAAAGTTAAGTATATACCCAGGTGTTCCTACACAGACCTATATACAATTAATGTTAAGTATGGGACTATATGTTCCCACTCAAGCCTACACAAGAAGATGTGTAATGTTAGTTAAGTACAAATACATAAAGCATATTAAATCACACTTATCATCATGTTAATAAAAAATTTTATCATTACTGCATTGACTTTCATGTTAAGTGTTTTTATTCATTACTTCTGAAAATGTGTAAATACCTATGTACACCTAATATTCCAGATTTTTATGTAGAAAGGCCTATCTCACCAATGTACACCTAATATTCCAGATTTTTATGTAGAAAGGCCTATCTCACCAATGTACACCTAATATTCCAGATTTTTATGTATGACTTTTCAGAACCGCAAAGGCCTATCTCCTTTAACAACCAAATCTTGATGACAAATAACAGGAGTTTATTTAAATCCTACACATCAGGTGACCAATACGTACGTGCACATGACATTCCTGAGTTTTTCCAGGTTAGCGGGAGTGAAGTACCAGTAGTTTCGGTCACACCTCTGTACATCTTTGTCTATTCTGTGCAGATTTAGTGCTACATTGTCCAACAACTCAGCCTAAAAAAAGTTCATATTCATGCGTCAGTTCCTTCAAATTACCATAGAAACAGGGAAACTTTCAAAGAATTTAACTGTCATTTAATGAGTTGGATGTATGGTTGATATGCTGAAGCTAGAAAATGATCAATACAAGATATTTTCCATTGTGTTGTGTATATGAAGACTTACTGAATATATTCCACCATTAGAGGCAGGAGAAGCTGGTGATATCAAGCTTTCGTGAGATGTAGAAAGACGTTTCAAGTTATCTGGAAAATCAATATTTAGACAAAGATATTGTAAAAATAACTGCAATGAACAAATACAATGACTTTGGTTTTACTATAAATTTAATATATTAACAAATGAAATTACTAGTTACAGTCTTAATTTGATGTTTTGTGATCTCATTCTGTTCACATATCAATAAATATTAATCTATTTTAAGCCAACCATCCTGGTATATGTAGTCACCATGATGTGTAGAATTATCTGTAATACAGAAATAACATACCAGTACAAATGATACTATATAATATACAAATTCAATATCTTACTTCATTCATTTGTTTTAAGCAATATTGGACACTATTTATAAAATCTTACCTATATTTTCAGCATCAAATGACTTTCCTGTGTTTTCGACTGTTAAGGAATGTCTTTGACTAGAAAGACCATCTCTGTCATCATCGTCATCATCATCATCGTTGTCATCATCATCCTCTTCTTCATCATCTGACTCTGCCCCACCATCCTCCTCATCAGCTTCAGTACTGTCCATGGAGCAAGACATCTTTGTTACAATGATGTGGCGCTCCATACTGCCCTCACGGTCAGCACGGGAGATATCTGTGCCTTCCGAATCACCTGCTGAATCTAATTTTGACCTTTCTTGTGAACTCTGCCGAGCTATAGAGTCACCAAGCCCATCATCTGGACTGTCAGAAAATGATGTACACACATAGTCTCTTTTCTCTAGTAATATTTCTGTTTGTGTCATCTTTTCGATGACCTCTGCCTGTTGTAGATGGAGTTCCATACTCTGTTTCCTGTCTGGGGTTGGCGTACATGTTGTACCTGTGGCGGAACTCTCCTCTGGTACTGTCTCTGGATGTGAGAAGTCATCCCATTCATCAAAACTTTGTTGAGATTCGAACACATCATTGCTAAGACTAGAGTCTTTACGTACTAGCGGTATTGGTCCATCCGAGCTGTGAGAGGATAATTTGGCCAGATTAGCTGCCATGATTTCCTTATCACGTTGTTTAACAATGGCCTCTATTGCTAACCATTCAGACATTGTCCGTTCATACATTGTACGCATGACCTCGTCAACCTTTTCTCTCTCCTCTGGTGTGCTGCTGAAGGAGTAATGTCCCAGCAGGTAAGGCCACACCTGTAAATAAACATGACAGTGGTTACATGTCATACCTGACTAGTCACACGTCATACCTGACTAGTTACACATCATACCTGATTAATTACATATCATACCTGACTAGTCACATGTCATGCCTAAATGGTCACATGCTATACCTGATTTGTCATGTGTCATACCTGATTGGTGACATGTCATGCATGATTAATCACACATGTCATACCTCATTATGTCATGCGTCATTTCTGAAAAGTGACATGGTATATCTGATTAAACATGTCATACCTGAATAATGAGAAATCAAATTTGAATGGTGATATGTCAAACTCTTTTGTTGACACATCACACCTCAACTGTAACTCATCATATCTGATATGATAAACAGTATACATGCTTGGTAACTTAACAAATCAGACTGGAAACTCTGAGCAAAACCAATATTCAGTGACGTTGTCAAGAGGAACACTAAGGTATCCTATAAATAGTGGAAAATTTTCAGTACAAATCTGCAGAAATGTTCACCTCAGCAATTTCTTTTGAAAAGAATTTGATGATCAGGGAAAGATAAACTCAGTTACATGGAAGGTTTATGAGTTGATGATCAGGGAAAGATAACTCAGTACATGGAAGGTTTCAGAGTTGATGATCAGGGAAAGATAACTCAGTACATGGAAGGTTTCAGAGTTGATGATCAGGGAAAGATAACACAGTTACATGGAAGGTTTCAGAGTTGATGATCAGGGAAAGATAACTCAGTACATGGAAGGTTTACATGGAAGGTTTCAGAGTTGATGATCAGGGAAAGATAACACAGTTACATGGAAGGTTTCAGAGTTGATGATCAGGGAAAGATAACTCAGTATATGGAAGGTTTCAGAGTTGATGATCAGGGAAAGATAACCCAGTACATGGAAGGTTTATGAGTTGATGATCAGGGAAAGATAACACAGTTACATGGAAGGTTTATGAGTTGATGATCAGGGAAAGATAACTCAGTACATGGAAGGTTTCAGAGTTGATGATCAGGGAAAGATAACTCAGTACATGGAAGGTTTATGAGTTGATGATCAGGGAAAGATAACACAGTTACATGGAAGGTTTCAGAGTTGATGATCAGGGAAAGATAACTCAGTACATGGAAGGTTTCAGAGTTGATGATCTGGGAAAGATAACACAGTTACATGGAAGATTTCACAGTGTTTGTATTAACCTAAGATAACACAGTTACATGGAAGGTTTATTTCCTGATTTCATGATGCAACACCTGGAAGGTTGTACACCAGTTGATGATAAACCTCTTGAGGATCTGACACCTACAGAAGTAAGAAGGAATGAGGTTATCAACTTCAGCTTCATTAGAACTTTATTTTTCCTTACAATAGTGCATGATTCAATAATCCATAAATACCGTATGAACACTCAAAATAAGATGAAGTTTATTTTCTTCAATCGAATGCAAACCCAGACAAATTTATGTAAAAAACAGACATGAAGGAAGTTTTTACAGCATCTCTATAAAATGGTGAACTTTCATGTTCCATTCCTATAACAATGGATGTACATAAGATCTGTTATATATAGAGGAAATGGACTCCAGTAGTAAAGGATGGGTACATATGATTTGTTATATATACAGACATGAAGATTTCATGTGTTTGTACTTCAATAGGTACTTACTTCTTTCCTGATTTCAAGGATGGGTACATATGATCTGTTATATATAGAGGAAATGGACTTCAATAGTAAAGGATGGGTACAACTTCATGATTGTTATATATAGAGGACTTGGACTTCAATAGTAAAGGATGGGTACATAAGATCTGTTATATATAGAGGAAATGGACTCCAGTAGTAAAGGATGGGTACATATGATTTGTTATATATAGAGGAAATGGACTTCAATAGTAAAGGATGGGTACATAAGATCTGTTATATATAGAGGAAATGGACTTCAATAGTAAAGGATGGGTACATAAAATCTGTTATATATAGAGGAAATGGACTTCAATAGTAAAGGATGGGTACATAAGATTTGTTATATATAGAGGAAATGGACTCCAATAGTAAAGGATGGGTACATATGATTTGTTATATATAGAGGAAATGGACTTCAATAGTAAAGGATGGGTACATATGATTTGTTATATATAGAGGAAATGGACTTCAATAGTAAAGGATGGGTACATAAGATCTGTTATATATAGAGGAAATGGACTCCAGTAGTAAAGGATGGGTACATATGATTTGTTATATATAGAGGAAATGGACTTCAATAGTAAAGGATGTGTACTTATGATTTGTTATATATAGAGGACTTGGACTTCAATAGTAAAGGATGGGTACATAAAATCTGTTATATATAGAGGAAATGGACTTCAATAGTAAAGGATGGGTACATAAAATCTGTTATATATAGAGGAAATGGACTTCAATAGTAAAGGATGGGTACATATGATTTGTTATATATAGAGGAAATGGACTTCAATAGTAAAGGATGGGTACATATGATTTGTTATATATAGAGGAAATGGACTCCAATAGTAAAGGATGGGTACATAAGATCTGTTATATATAGAGGAAATGGACTTCAATAGTAAAGGATGGGTACATAAAATCTGTTATATATAGAGGAAATGGACTTCAATAGTAAAGGATGGGTACTTATGATTTGTTATATATAGAGGACTTGGACTTCAATAGTAAAGGATGGGTACATATGATTTGTTATATATAGAGGAAATGGACTCCAGTAGTAAAGGATGGGTACATGGGCCATGAATGCCAACTGGCAAAGGCCATGAAGCATTGATACACCTACTTCAATTTGCCTTTGTCCAGTTGGTATTCATAAGCCAATGACTGCCACTCAAAGCACTTTAATGCTTAAATACTATTCACTAGTATTCTAAGATATGTCTTCTACATCTCCCTACAAATAAGTTCCTCACTTGCACCATGCCTTTTATTTGTCAATGTACCCTCTGCCCTTTTCTACTCACCATATTGTCCTTGTTGAGAAACTTCCACTGGTCCTCTGTCAGTCCTGCTGATAGGTCGTAATCGGAATCTGTGCCAGTTAATGAACCAAGAACTAGGCCAGACAAGTGTGTTCTCACTGTCTTCAGGTGGCGACAATGGGCTAGCCCTGATAATATGTAAAGTATCTGGTTTTTGATCATAAACAGATACAGATATGTAAGAAACAAAGCGGTAGAGAGTAAGACATAGCCAGCTAAAAATATGTACACAGAAATACAGACAAAGAGAAATACTTACACAGATAGAGAAATACACAAAGAAATACAGACACAGAGAAATTCTCACACAGACAGAGATATACACACAGAAATACTTACACCCATAGAAAGCTCTTGAGATAATTTGTTTCTTCATAGTGTCACAAAGTTGTTTTAATGTGGTTCTGAAATATAAAATAATATGAACTTGCATATTAATTTTCTTCATTACAAAATGCAGTTCTCAACTGAAAAATGTCTCTATATCAGCTGTATTTGATAACACTTTATTTGCCTTTTACAGCAGGTTTGTTATAAGCAATACCTTGATTTTAAAGACGTACAATTGGATCCATGTTTAGAGAGATAAGGTATGTTTTACCAAGACCTGCAGCCAAAACCCTGTTTGGAGAGATAAGGCATGTTTTACCCAGACCTGCAGCTGAAACCCTGTTTGGAGAGATAAGGCATGTTTTACCCAGAGCTGCAGTTGAAACCCTGTTTTTGGAGAGATATATGTTTTCCCAAGACCATTGGTTCGAACTGTGATAGGAGAGATAAGCCATGTTTTTACCCAGGTTTGCAGTTACAACCCTGTTCGGAGAGAGAGGCATGTTTTATGCAGACCTATGATTGGAACCCTGTTTGGAGAGATAAAGGCATGTTTTACCCAGACCTGTAGTTGGAACCGTGTTTGGAGAAATAAAGGCATGTTTTACCCAGACCTGTGGTTGGAACCCTGTTTGAAAGATAAGGCATGGTTTACCCAGACCTGTGGTTGGAACCCTGTTTGGAGAGATAAAGGCATGTTTTACCCAGACCTGTGGTTGGAACCCTGTTTGGAGAGATAAAGGCATGTTTTACCCAGACCTGTGGTTGGAACCCTGTTTGGAAAGATAAAGGCATGTTTTACCCAGACCTGTGGTTGGAACTCTGTTTGGAGAGATAAAGGCATGTTTTACCCAGACCTGTGGTTGGAACTCTGTTTGGAGAGATAAAGGCATGTTTTACCCAGACCTGTGGATGGAACTCTGTTTGGAGAGATAAAGGCATGTTTTACCCAGACCTGTGGTTGGAACCCTGTTTGGAAAGATAAAGGCATGTTTTACCCAGACCTGTGGTTGGAACCCTGTTTGGAAAGATAAAGGCATGTTTTACCCAGACCTGTGGTTGGAACCCTGTTTGGAGAGATAAAGGCATGTTTTACCCAGACCTGTGGTTGGAACCCTGTTTGGAGAGATAAAGGCATGTTTTACCCAGACCTGTGGTTGGAACCCTGTTTGGAGAGATAAAGGCATGTTTTACCCAGACCTGTGGTTGGAACCCTGTTTGGAAAGATAAAGGCATGTTTTACCCAGACCTGTGGTTGGAACTCTGTTTGGAAAGATAAAGGCATGTTTTACCCAGACCTGTGGTTGGAACTCTGTTTGGAAAGATAAAGGCATGTTTTACCCAGACCTGTGGTTGGAACTCTGTTTGGGAAGATAAAGGCATGTTTTACCCAGACCTGTGGTTGGAACTCTGTTTGGAAAGATAAAGGCATGTTTTACCCAGACCTGTGGTTGGAACCCTGTTTGGAAAGATAAAGGCATGTTTTACCCAGACCTGTGGTTGGAACCCTGTTTGGAAAGACAGGAGTTGTTCTGTTCTTCTTGAGCTTTGGCATAGTCCTGTACTGATGACTGGGCCAATGGGCTTGGCAGGCGTGGGATTCGATTAGCCCAGGAAAAGTTTTCTCCCTTTATCTTAGCTTTTGGATCCATCATCTCAGGAGCTACAAGAGTTAAAGTGTTTTCTGTCAGGTAAAGACAACAATCATTCTAAAGAAACAAAACCTAGTCACCATAGAAACAGAATTACCTATAGTTATCATAGAAACAGAATTACCTATAGTTATCATAGAAACAGAATTACCTATAGTCACCATAGAAACAGAAGTATGTCGTCATGACTTGATCTGAATGTAGTGATGACTTACGAATACTGGGTCTAAATGTAGTGATGACTTATGAATACTTGGTCTAAATGTGGTGATGACTTATGAATACAGGAAGGTCTAAATGTAGTGATGACTTATGAATACTGAAAAGTCTAAATGTAGTGATGACTTCGAATACTGGGTCTAAATGAAATGATGACTTATGAATACAGGAAGGTCTAAATGTGGTGATGACTTACGAATGCTGGAAGGTCTTGATGTAGTGATGACTTATGAATGCTGGAAGGTCTAAATGTAGTGATGACTTATGAATGCTGGAAGGTCTAAATGAAATGATGACTTATGAATGCTGGAAGGTCTAAATGTAGTGATGACTTATGAATGCTGGAAGGTCTAAATGAAATGATGACTTATGAATACTGGAAGGTCTAAATGTGATGATGACTTATGAATGCTGGAAGGTCTTGATGTAGTGATGACTTATCAATACTGGAAGGTATAAATGTAGTGATGACTTATGAATGCTGGAAGGTCTAAATGTGATGATGACTTACGAATGCTGGAAGGTCTAAATGTAGTGATGATACGAAAGACATAGTCAGTGGCTTCATCTTCTTCTGTGCTGGAGCTACTAGTGCTGCCCTCTTGTGAAATGTTAGAGAGACGACTGCCTTTCCGTTTTAGTTTGGGAAAAACTTTCCCTGAAAGAAATAAAGGACATAGTTACAGACTTGATAAATCATTGTGTCACACTGACAAATAAGGATTAACAGAGTATACACTTATCAACATGACTTTAAAAGTCAACAACAGTGTCTTACAAAACATTTACACAGCATAGCAGAACCAAGTATCAAAATTAAAATCTAGTCTTCTTTGTGCAATCCCCAATTTTCTCTGTTAGTTGAATGCTGTTGATTATAACTTAACGAACAATTATTGATGGCAAAAATTTGTACGATATGGATCAAATGATACATTATTATTAACAGCGATTAAGGATATTATTCAGTTATTTTTCTCTATCCTAAGTGTGACATGTAACAGAAGGGTCCTCACTAACTTTGATGAACATGTGTTTAAGAAACATTTCCTTGATATTGTGTTTGATACTGCATTGAATTGTGAACTCTTACTTTTTATATATTTTTTTTATCACTCCAAATAAATGTTATACAAATTGAATTCTACCTTTAAAGATAATTAGCAGGTATCGGACAAATTCTACTAAACAGAATTAAACAGTCTTAGATATAACTACATAAATGTTTTAACTGTGAAGGTAATAACTAAAATATTTCTAACAAATCTAAAATAACTCCATTACACTATAATTTATATCAAATCTAAAAATAACTTTTTCCTTGAAAACTCTAAACAGACAAATGTAACATAAGGGTGATGGTAATAAGTTTCTTTGTAGTCAGGTCATATGTACATTTCATATATATACTTACAGAAGTCATTTAAGGGCAATGGTGAAAGGTTTCTGTGTTATAAGTTGTGCGATCATAATGGGAATATATGTATATATTACTTACATAATTATGCAATTAACTGGTGATGGTGATAGGTTTCTCTATGAGGTCACAATGAGTATATATATAAACTTATATTTGTAATTTATAGGTGATGTGATTGATTTCTGTATTACATCAGTGGCCAGTTAGCTCAGTTGGTTACAGTATCTGTCTAAGGAAGCTACAGTGGCCAGTTAGCTCAGTTGGTTACAGTATCTGTCTAAGGAAGCACCAGTGGCCAGTTAGCTCAGTTGGTTACAGTATCTGTCTAAGGAAGCACCAGTGGCCAGTTAGCTCAGTTGGTTGGAGATTCTGTCTAAGGAAGCACTAGTGGTCAGTTAGCTCAGTTGGATACAGAATCTGTCTACAGAAGTACCAGTGGCCAGTTAGCTCAGTTGGTTACAGTATCTGTCTAAGGAAGCACCAGTGGCCAGTTAGCTCAGTTGGTTTGAGTATCTGTCTAAGGAAGTACCAATGGCCAGTTAGCTCAGTTGGTTACAGTATCTGTCTAAGGAAGCTACAGTGGCCAGTTAGCTCAGTTGGTTACAGTATCTGTCTAAGGAAGCACTAGTGGCCAGTTAGCTCAGTTGGTTTGAGTATTTGTCTAAGGAAGCACCAGTGGCCAGTTAGCTCAGTTGGTTACAGTATCTGTCTAAGGAAGCTACAGTGGCCAGTTAGCTCAGTTGGTTACAGTATCTGTCTAAGGAAGCTACAGTGGCCAGTTAGCTCAGTTGGTTACAGTATCTGTCTAAGGAAGCTACAGTGGCCAGTTAGCTCAGTTGGTTTGAGTATTTGTCTAAGGAAGCTACAGTGGCCAGTTAGCTCAGTTGGTTACAGTATCTGTCTAAGGAAGCTACAGTGGCCAGTTAGCTCAGTTGGTTACAGTATCTGTCTAAGGAAGTACCAGTGGCCAGTTAGCTCAGTTGGTTACAGTATCTGTCTAAGGAAGCTACAGTGGCCAGTTAGCTCAGTTGGTTACAGTAGTTAGCTCAGTTGGTTACAGTATTTGTCTAGGAAGCACCAGTGGCCAGTTAGCTCAGTTGGTTACAGTATCTGTCTAAGGAAGCTACAGTGGCCAGTTAGCTCAGTTGGTTTGACAGTATGGCCAGTTAGCTCAGTTGGTTTGAGTGGCCAGTTAGCTCAGTTGGTTACAGTATTTGTCTAAGGAAGCACCAGTGGCCAGTTAGCTCAGTTGGTTACAGTATCTGTCTAAGGAAGCTACAGTGGCCAGTTAGCTCAGTTGGTTTGAGTATTTGTCTAAGGAAGCACCAGTGGCCAGTTACCTCAGTTGGTTGGAGTATCTGTACCAGTGAAGTGTACCACACATAAAACCACTGTGCAGAAACTAGCATCCAACCATTTAATGTTACAGCTGAAATCAAATACACACAAAACCACTTTGCAGAGACTATCACCCAACCAATGTTACAGCCAAAAACAGACACACAAAACCACTAAAACGGAAACCACATTTTGTCTCCTGTTTCATACTCCGATTGAAGTTAAAAAATTTCTTCCTGGCTGATGTTGGTGTGTCCTTGTAGACTTGTCAGGGATTCTTTGCCTTAATGTGCAGACATTGTCAATTAGGATCTAATTGACATAATAAATAACATTGTCCAAGGAT
Organism: Ylistrum balloti; assembly: GCF_031769215.1. Lineage (NCBI taxonomy): Eukaryota > Metazoa > Mollusca > Bivalvia > Pectinida > Pectinidae > Ylistrum > Ylistrum balloti. Next base: position 978,457 of record NW_026781862.1, on the reverse strand, counting down.
TTGATGTCACTAGCTAATACATCAATGCTATAGATATTCTAGCTTTTGTTACAGGAATATCATTATTGTTGTTAGCATGAACAAATGACTTTGTGTTGGGAATTCTAGCAGACACAGGGTGGATTAACCTAGCTAAGCAGGAAGCTTCATACGTTAATGTATCATCTACACAGCGCAGCAATCCTACATTTACAAAGCATCACACATTACTTAAATAGGTCAATGGTATGACAGGTACTTCACTTTTCACAAAATTTTGTTAAATTAAAATAGTACGGTAACTGAAGATATGAAAAAAAACTTGATATATCAGGAATTTATCCAAAATAGCATTGTTACCCAACAAACATCATCTGTACCAAGTTTAAACTAGCTTTGTAACCCAGGTAATGTTATTTGTATGGTCAATACCAATAAAAGCACTATATGCTTGTGATCTGAAAGAGCAGTAAGCAGACTGCACAGCAGTGTACAGGAAGTGAGGGATGGGGCAGCATGCTACAAACACTCAACTGTTATGCGCGATGACAATAGCGTAGGTTTGGTTCATACTGGCCTGTCTATAGTGTACACCTGTGTCAAAGGAACACACACTCAGTACAACATACACCTCACATGTACCATAACAGAGTAATATCAAAATAAAATCAGAATTCTTCCTGGAATGAAAACCTTAATCAAAAAGTATTTGGGACAAACATCTAACTTACTGGACTTAAATATAATAACTTCAGGAAGGTACTCTGGAAATCAGTTGTGTCTCGAGGTAATATTTTAATATCATAATGGAAATTTCATTTTATATATATATATCAATGTTACGCAGCTAGAATTTTTCTTAGCCTTTTAGTAACTTTTGCCATTTATAGATTTGAAAATTTTGTAGTTTGCAGTATTTCAAAGTTTTAATAGTATTGTATATTTCAAAGTTTTAATAGTATTGTATATTTCAAAGTTTTAATAGTATTGTATATTTCAAAGTTTTAATAGTATTGTATATTTCAAAGTTTTAATAGTATTGTATATTTCAAAGTTTTAATAGTATTGTATATTTCAAAGTTTTAATAGTATTGTATATTTCAAAGTTTTAATAGTATTGTATATTTCAAAGTTTTAATAGTATTGTATATTTCAAAGTTTTAATAGTATTGTATATTTCACAGTTTTAATAGTATTGTATATTTCACAGTTTTAATAGTATTGTATATTTCACAGTTTTAATAGTATTGTATATTTCACAGTTTTAATAGTATTGTATATTTCACAGTTTTAATAGTATTGTATATTTCACAGTTTTAATAGTATTGTATATTTCAAAGTTTTAATAGTATTGTATATTTCACAGTTTTAATAGTATTGTATATTTCAAAGTTTTAATAGTATTGTATATTTCAAAGTTTTAATAGTATTGTATATTTCACAGTTTTAATAGTATTGTATATTTCAAAGTTTTAATAGTATTGTATATTTCAAAGTTTTAATAGTATTGTATATTTCAAAGTTTTAATAGTATTGTATATTTCAAAGTTTTAATAGTATTGTATATTTCAAAGTTTTAATAGTATTGTATATTTCAAAGTTTTAATAGTATTGTATATTTCAAAGTTTTAATAGTATTGTATATTTCACAGTTTTAATAGTATTGTATATTTCAAAGTTTTAATAGTATTGTATATTTCAAAGTATTAATAGTATTGTATATTTCAAAGTTTTAATAGTATTGTATATTTCACAGTTTTAATAGTATTGTATATTTCAAAGTATTAATAGTATTGTATATTTCAAAGTTTTAATAGTATTGTATATTTCAAAGTTTTAATAGTATTGTATATTTCAAAGTTTTAATAGTATTGTATATTTCAAAGTTTTAATAGTATTGTATATTTCAAAGTTTTAATAGTATTGTATATTTCAAAGTTTTAATAGTATTGTATATTTCAAAGTATTAATAGTATTGTATATTTCAAAGTTTTAATAGTATTGTATATTTCACAGTTTTAATAGTATTGTATATTTCAAAGTATTAATAGTATTGTATATTTCAAAGTATTAATAGTATTGTATATTTCAAAGTTTTAATAGTATTGTATATTTCACAGTTTTAATAGTATTGTATATTTCAAAGTATTAATAGTATTGTATATTTCAAAGTTTTAATAGTATTGTATATTTCACAGTTTTAATAGTATTGTATATTTCAAAGTATTAATAGTATTGTATATTTCAAAGTTTTAATAGTATTGTATATTTCAAAGTTTTAATAGTATTGTATATTTCAAAGTTTTAATAGTATTGTATATTTCAAAGTTTTAATAGTATTGTATATTTCAAAGTTTTAATAGTATTGTATATTTCAAAGTTTTAATAGTATTGTATATTTCAAAGTTTTAATAGTATTGTATATTTCAAAGTTTTAATAGTATTGTATATTTCAAAGTTTTAATAGTATTGTATATTTCAAAGTTTTAATAGTATTGTATATTTCAAAGTTTTAATAGTATTGTATATTTCAAAGTTTTAATAGTATTGTATATTTCAAAGTTTTAATAGTATTGTATATTTCAAAGTTTTAATAGTATTGTATATTTCAAAGTTTTAATAGTATTGTATATTTCAAAGTATTTGAACGAAGAGTAGTTTGTAGTATTTAAATGTAGCCTCTCAGTTTCTTTCACTTCCTCAACAAAATAAACAAAATAGTTCTGCTAAATCTTTAAATCATAATTTTTAATCAAAGAATATTACTGTCTATATTGTCTATATGTCAACTTACCATTCAAAAATGAAAAGTCAAATCCTTATTTTATTAGCATGGAGACAAAGCCATTTTATTTAAATGGAAGAAACTGACACTGTTTTTTTCCATGATAAAGTGTATTTGATTCTATAATGAAATTTATTACTTGCATATTAAAAAGTGTTTTATTGTTTTTCTGGTCAACTGTGTAAACCATCCATATATCAGTAGAACCAACAGGGGCTTCTCAGGTCTTCATTGAAAGAATATGGAGTTCAGCATTCAGCATTAAACAGTGTATTGAATGTTGATGTTTCAAATGATACACAAGCAAAATTTAAAACAGACCTCTTTGTTTCATAGTGTGATATTATTTACTAATTATTAATTGATTTGCATTCTTTGATTTTTGATTTACCTCCCTTTAAAGATTTATCTACTTTCATCTTATGACCTCAGATTAAATATACTGAAGTTTGAAAATATCTTTAGGGTGAAGTATACACATCCATGATTCAAAAACATATAAACATGGTGTGTCACCAAATACTTTAGATAAGAATACTTAGATTCAACTTAAAGCAATACATATGAATCAACGAAAACAACAGTAGAAAGCTTAGATACACCATTACAAAGACTTGTTTAGGTAAGTATGGTTTAGTTGAAGGTTTAAATAAACTTAAGGAAAGTTGGAGAAAAAGCTGACAACAGAATAACTTCCATGATGCAGAAAATTTGCCCAGAAACCATTTCACCTGTGAAGCCTGTCCACCTGCATTGTTATTCACACTCCTCATAAAGTCCTCAAATCAAAGGACAGGCTTGCGGTTAACCGTTTGTGGCAGAAACATACTGATAACAGCGCAGGTCAAGGCTGCTTATTTTTTGTTTATAATAATCTTCAAATACAATACAGAATGAAATAGTTTCTCCCCAAAGTTTGGGATAGGAGAGTATGACAGGGTGAAGGTCACACAGGGACGAGGGTTAAAAGTCATGATACACACCTGTAAACCAATTCATTGCTACACTTTTTACCCCAGGTTATAAAATACTGTCAAATGTGAGAGCAAGAATGAAGAGGTTTACACTTAATTGATGAGTACAAAAGAGACATATAGTGACATTAACCCTTCCACCCCGACAACCCTTCCACCCTATGTCTGCCCCTTAACAGTGTGCTCATTTGCATAAAGGTGGGTGTGGCTAGACAGGTGAAAGGGTTAAAGGTCTACCTTTACCGCGTTGTGACCAGAGAGGTGGGTCCAGTTGGCCATGTGGGAGCAGGCCATTTTCCAGGCATGACAGGAATGCAAGTAAGTGACCTCCCTTGGGGAAGTGGATAGGTGGACGCTGTACTCCATCCTGTCCCACCAGTACTATTGTACCACCACAGTCAGCTGGAAACAGAGAGAAATATAACATTGATGAGGGTTATCTCCAATGACCAAGTATAAAAGACGGGGTTAATAGATCACAGATGTCCCTCTTGATAAAATATCGTACCAGGTGAGCTAAAAACATTAATCAAAATGATTTTAAGGAAACCACAAATTCATATCATTGTAATAATCCACACTTCTATAGTAATGTACCTAAACATCTAACCAAAGTCAGACAAGTGGAGACAAGAGGCTGGATAGGCCTGGTTTAGTTCACTGAAATTGCTTCATCTTAACTAAAACAAAAGCTTTTTTTTAAGATTTGTATCTATTTTTGCTATAATGCCCCTCTTTGCCCAAAGAGGATCTGACATACTGCTTTTTACAAATTGAGTTAACTTCACCCAAGGATGCTTCAGGGACATGACCCATGCATTCAAGGATGCTTCTGTATCAAATTTGGTCAAAATCTGCTTATCTGTTCATGGCTGGTAGTGATTTGTAGAAACTCATGGCAGAAGACGAACACTACCAGAAGCAATAAGCTCTCTTGGCCCCAGATTAGCTAAAAGCAATATATAACAAATATATGAATTAAAAGTGTAGCACTAGGGATCTGTAAAAGAGTACTTACGCTGTTGGTGACAATGGATGTAGACAATCTCATCTAGGTAAACAGTCAGTGCATAGTCCCAATACAAACTGAAGCAGATGAACAGACACATGGTATTACAATAAAGAGAACTATGATTTTAATTCTTAAATTTAGTTTGTAAACACTTCATGTTAATCAACTCCAAGTACAATCAGGACTACAGGATAATTAATTGTCACTACTAATGATATTTACCTATCATTAGCCCGCTCTGATCCTACTTGATGACATATGATAATTAACTGATGAGGAAATCTTAACACATGAAACTTAAGAGATAAGTATAATCTTCTCCGCATTGCTATAGATAAAGGTATTGTCACCGCCATAACTGCTATACATGTTGGTTTCATCACTCCCATAACTGTTATGCCTGTAGGACTCATCACTCCAAATACTACCATACATACAGACTGAATCACTCCAAAAATGCTATACATGAAAAATTCATCACTCATGTGACTGCCATACATATAGGTTTAATCACTCCCATAACTGCCATACATATAGGTTTAATCACTCCCATAACTGCCATACATATAGGTTTAATCATTCCCATAACTGCCATACATATAGGTTTAATCACTCCCATAACTGCCATACATATAGGTCTAATCACTCCCATAACTGACATACATATAGGTCTAATCACTCCCATAACTGCCATACATATAGGTCTAATCACTCCCATAACTGCCATACATATAGGTCTAATCACTCCCACAACTGCCATACATATAGGTCCAATTACTCCCATAACTGCCATACATGTTGTTTTAATCACTTTGAAACTGACATACATATAGGTTTAATCATTCCCATAACTGCCATACATATAGGTCTAATCACTCCCATAACTGCCATACATATAGGTCTAATCACTCCCATAACTGCCATACATATAGGTCTAATCACTCCCATAACTGCCATACATATAGGTCTAATCACTCCCATAACTGCCATACATATAGGTTTAATCACTCCCATAACTGCCATACATATAGGTCCAATCACTCCCATAACTGCCATACATATAGGTTTAATCACTTCGAAACTGACATACATATAAGTTTAATCACTTCGAAACTGACATACATATAGGTTTAATCACTTCGAAACTGACATACATATAGGTTTAATTACTCCCATAACTGCCATACATATAGGTCTAATCACTCCCATAACTGACATACATATAGGTTTAATCACTCCCATAACTGCCATACATCTAGGTCTAATCACTCCCATAACTGCCATACATATAGGTCTAATCACTCCCATAACTGCCATACATCTAGTTCTAATCACTCCCATAACTGCCATACATATAGGTCCAATCACTCCCATAAATGCCATACATGTTGTTTTAATCACTTCGAAACTGACATACATATAGGTTTAATCACTCCCATAACTGCCATACATCTAGGTCTAATCACTTCCATAACTGCCATACATCTAGTTCTAATCACTCCCATAACTGCCATACATATAGGTCCAATCACTCCCATAAATGCCATACATGTTGTTTTAATCACTTCGAAACTGACATACATATAGGTTTAATCACTCCCATAACTGCCATACATATAGGTTTAATCACTCCCATAACTGCCATACATATTGGTTTTACCACTCTTGTAACTGACATTAATGTATGTTTCATTACACTTATATCTGTTACACATAATGACCAGGTGAGATAATAAAAATCAGTTATATGGCAAAAAAACCCTGCTAGTAATTCTGAATATATCATAAAGAAACAAAAGTTGTGCTTGAAAGCAATTAATATTCATCATGTGTATCACCATTATGTTATGGTTTCCCTCTACTGATGGAGTTGCAGCTAGACAGAAAACAGTATTCCCTATTTGAGACATCATATTAAATACACAGTAAATTTATCATGATACTTCAAAAATTTCTCCTTTGTTTTTAACAAGAGGCCCATTGGACCTGTATCTCTCACCTGGCTCTTTTTATCTGATATTGCTTTTCCAAAACTAAAGGAAAAGGAATTCTAAATGTTTATTTCCCCGTTGGGCCCTGCCTCTCAGCTGGCCAGCTAAATCTTTTAAACAAAAATCTGCTTCACTAAAGCATGCATTCCACAAAATTCCCATTCATTCAAAGATGCTTCAGACCAAATTGGGACAGAATGAAGGCATTCCTACAGAAAAACCCGGGTTTAAAGTATTTGCTCCTGTCTTCCCTACTGGCCACACCCTTCTGGGACCAGAGGTCCCATTGTTTATATAAAACTGATTTCCCTTCACATTAGGTTACTTCAGAAAAAGATGAGATAGAATCCTGACTTTCCTAAAGAGGAAGGATAATTTGTGCTATTTTCCATTTAGACAAATGGGGCTAACATCCATTGTTTATACAAAATTGAGTCTCCTTCACCCAAAAATATGTCAGACTAAATGCAGGCAAAATCCAATTTATCCTACAGAAGAAGGTTTTAAAGGATTTGAATTTGTTCAATATCCACTTTGGTGTGTTCAAACTCACCATTTATACAAAATTGCATCTCCTTCCCAAAAATATGCTTATGAGTTGATAAAAATCTACTACGTAGTCTATGACAGGTAACAATTTAGAGGAAAAGTTGACAGAGACGAAGGATGTTGCTGTATGCCATAAGCTCACTTGGCCCTTTGGGTCAGGGGAGCTAATAAACTTTAACCAAATCACCAAAAAAAGTGAAAAAGAAGAAACAAACTGAAAAGAAGGGTACCATAAAAAAAATTAACAAAATACAAATGTAAAGAAATGACACTCCGCCACCATTGTGTAATCTAAACACCACCACCATTGCATATGGCTACACTACAACATCATCATCACCACCATATTAAAACTGTTCTGGACACAAAAACAAGGATCATGGGCAAAGGTTATTTTGAAGTTGGGCCTACTTGTAGTTTCTGATAGATGCCTGATACATGCGAGAGGTTCCCCCACATACTACCCAAAGCAATAAAGGTGAAGTATTTTGCTGAAGGACACAACAATAGTACAGGATGGTCTAATTTATCAGCTTCATGAGAGACTATCAAACTGCACATTTCATGTCAGCTTGCAAAGTCCATTGTTCTGACTTTGCTTGCTATCTTGGCTCCTTTAGACACACTGAAGACATGAATGAAGTCTAGACATATTCAAATGGTGAAAATAAGAGCCTGTTTAGCTGCTGATAATACTATGTCAGTGTGACTACTGGTTGTATGCTGTAATTACCAGTTGTGTGCTATCAGTCACTTTTGATTTGTACATAACAATTGCCAGTTGTATGTAATAATTGCTAGTTTATATAATATTTTCTAGTTTTATTAATTGATGTTTAACTGTCTGTCAACAGCCACAGGCATTTTGAGCCTCACTTCATGGATAGTTTAGAGTGATCAAAAGGAAGCAAATTAAATCAAACATAAGGTTTGGTAATTTTACATTCATCTGTTTTTAAATTCTCCAACACAAATTTGAGTTTCGATAAGATAATCTTCAGTTATAATAAATAATCAAATTAATGTGCTCCAGCTGAGAATATGGGAACACCATCAGGTAGAAGTCAGTTCTTCTGCTGCTGGAACTATTTTCCCTATTTATCAGGGAGAAGTCAGTTATTCCACTTCTAGAACTGTTTTCCCTATTTTTCAGGGAGAAGTCAGTTATTCCACTTCTAGAACTGTTTTCCCTATTTATCAGGGAGAAATCAGTTATTCCACTTCTGGAACTGTTTTCCCTATTTATCAGGGAGAAGTCAGTTATTCCACTTCTGGAACTGTTTTCCCTACTTATCAGGGAGAAGTCAGTTATTCCACTTCTGGGACTGTTTTCCCTACTTATCAGGGAGAAGTCAGTTATTCCACTTCTGGAACTGTTTTCCCTATTTACCAGAGAGAAGTCAGTATATCTGCTGCTGGAATTATTCTCCCTATTTATCAGGGAGAGGTCCGTTCTTCTGCTGCTGGAACCATTTTCCCTATTTATCAGGGAGAAGTCAGTTATTCCACTTCTAGAACTATTTTCCCTATTTATCAGAAAGAAGTCAGTTATTCCACTTCTGGAACTGTTTTCCCTATTTATCAGGGAGAAGTCAGTTTTTCCACTTCTGGAACTGTTTTCCCTATTTATCAGGGAGAAGTCAGTTATTCCACTTCTGGAACTGTTTTCCCTATTTATCAGAGAGAAATCAGTATATCTGCTGCTGGAATTATTCTCCCTATTTATCAGGGAGAGGTCCGTTCTTCTGCTGCTGGAACCATTTTCCCTATTTATCAGGGAGAAGTCAGTTATTCCACTTCTAGAACTATTTTCCCTATTTATCAGGGAGAAGTCAGTAATTCCACTTCTGGAACTGTTTTCCCTATTTATCAGGGAGAAGTCAGTTATTCCACTTCTGGAACTGTTTTCCCTATTTATCAGAGAAAAGTCAGTATATCTGCTGCTGGAATTATTCTCCCTATTTATCAGGGAGAGGTCCGTTCTCCTGCTGCTGGAACCATTTTCCCTATTTATCAGGGAGAAGTCAGTTATTCCACTTCTGGAACTGTTTTCCCTATTTATCAGAGAGAAGTCAGTTATTCCACTTCTGGAACTGTTTTCCCTATTTATCAGAGAGAAGTCAGTATATCTGCTGCTGGAATTATTTTCCCTATTTATCAGGGAGAGGTCCGTTCTCCTGCTGCTGGAACCATTTTCCCTATTTTGAATTATCAGTGTACAGTTCAGGCTGTAAAGAATTATTTGAGAAGGTCAGAGTTCAGTTTCTTCGTATACATTTGGTAATGTGGTTAACTTTTTATGGTTCTAAACTAAGTATGAATCAAAGCAAGTAGCAGCAAGAACCAGATATACAGCCCCAAACATTGACAGAGGTATGGTAATGTATATCTTATTGAACAGGTGTATATGTAAATCAGTAATAAGTCAGATGTGGAAGGAAATAGCTATTATAGATCCTATACAGAGGTTCAAAATTATAAACATAACATACTTACTTCCCTTTCTTACGTCTTGCTCTAGTTAAATCAGGACAAACCTTAAATTATATGTACTTCATCTGTACTTCATCCCTCTCCCATCCCCATTTAGGATAAAAGTGAAAGAAATTCATTTTCCAAATTACACATGGAAATAAAATAAATGTGTGCTATCACAAATTCCTTACTGGATAAATTCTGAACAGAAATGCACTCTCCACAACCAACTTCTCTAAAGATGGGTTCCCTTGTACTCATATTTAATAACACATCAGAACATCAGAATGCTTGTTTTAACTGCAGACATACTCTATACTATATAAAGAGGGTTATATCCCTGTTGGTGAGCACGCAGATCAACAGTTTATGGCCTCCTAAATATTAAAGAGGTTTGTTAATGATGGTAAACATGCAATGCTGGAAGACAAGAAAAACAACAATAGGAACCCATCTTTATTCTATACACTATAACTATCACTGTAGTGAAGTTAAAACATTCAGGTGTTAAAAAAGGTAAAACCCACTTAAAACCAGCTGCACTTCTGTTATTACTACATACCAGTTAACAAACACTTTGGATATTTGTTTTACCTGGAAATAAGAGGCACCACAAATCAACATTGGTTAATTGTTCATCTTAGTCTGTATTTCTGGATAAATTCGCAAGGAAAATATAAAGATCATAGGGTGACAAAGAAAAGTAAAAAGTCATAGTACCTGCCCCTGGTCCAGTACACAACATTAGAGACCTAAGAAATATTATGTTCATTTTTCACTTATTTCTTGACAACTACCTTATCCTTCAACAAGTTTTTTTTTTCCTGGCTTTCAACAAGTAATTTTGATCCATGTACTCGAGAATCTTTGCTATTTTGGGAAGAAACTAGTAATATTTGCTAAATCTTCTAATTACTCATAATTTCAAAAATCCTATTTGTCAAATAGAGAGAGCAGCTGAAACATGCTGTTTCAATGTCGGGGGGGGCCAACGTGTTTGGTATAATAAGCAAATATGGTTGTGTTTGAATTTTAAAATCATAGATGAACACGTGCACCAAAATAAAATGGTACTGAAGATAAAGGGGAATTTTCCAAGATGAATCCTGATTTTTAAGTGATTATTAGTGGTTGTATTTGTCATACTGTTGTTCAAATTGAATTAAAGTGCATGTCCAGTGGAAATCATCATGGGAGTGGATGTTTGGTGCTGTTTTCATTCTCAGAATAATATCATGTGATCTGCTCAACAACTTCTAAACCAAAAGTGTCAGTAAATATGTCTGCCACCCATGGGAACAGCAAATTCTATCACTGAAACACAATATTCATTAGAATCTTGAATTCTATATACATTTCTAGTATGGGTCCTCAAGCACCATTCTGCGGCTACATCTGTTTATCATACCAAATTACCCCCGAAGGTATCAATAGTCTGTTAAAGGAGATTTACTCATGCATTTCTGTCATGTTGAAATTTCAAATGTTTGTAATTTTCTTTTTCCATGTGCCCAGAAAGAAAAAAATAAACTAACTCTCACAAAAGTAGATTGTAAATATGGTAGTGGTTCTATGTACTTAAAATGTGTAGTTTTACTACATTGTCAATTCATCTTCTATGTTTGTTTCAGTTCTATGCAGTCAATGTCCCAGGGCCAAATTCTTTCTACAAGCACCTTACATATACATGATTAAATGTAACATAATGTTCCACTATTTTTTACCAATCAATGTAAGGATATTTCACACAGCTATTGGTAAACTTATCAGCGCAAAGTACATCAGTTGTATGTCAAGGGACACATGTTCTATCTATGTAATGCAACTGAATTAACAATATTACTGTTCTAGCCTAGTGTACTATCTAGCATCAAGCTGCATGTACAATGATGGGGACAAGACATCAACGGTTCTAACATTTACATAGAAATATTTTGGTGTGAATTCTAAAAACAGTTTTAATTAAAATAATTTACACATATCTTCATTTTGTAATATTTCCTCTGAATTACTTTAATAAATTTAAAATCTAATTTTTAAAACTTTATTGATGCATTATCTTAATACACGTAAAATTGAAGTATTTTCCTTCTATTACAGCATGAGAGTTTACCCTTGTGTAATAAAGACATCACCAAAATATCTAGCAAGATTCTACACGGCATGAATAGCTTCCTAGGAAATCACTTGTGGGCTGCAAACACATGACCAACAAAGGACAATAACTCCAATATATAACAATTTGAGGGAGCTCACTCCACAGGAAACTTACTGAACTTTGTGGTACACAGACTTAGTAAGTGTGTATTTATATAGAGAGATGCGGGTGGACTGACTGTAACAAAAGATACAACAAAAACAGAACAGAAACAATGAATGCTACAGAAATATTAAAAAGTTGAAAAAAGGGAAAATGTTACACGATAAAATCCAACATTCTTAGATCTATCTTCTAAGTATATTATCATTGTTAGCTACAGGTGACAGAAATGTCTAAAAGTTAAAAAAAGGGACAATGTTACATAATAAAATCTAACATTCTTAGATCTATCTAGTAAGTATAATATCATCATTAATCTACAGGTGACAGAAATGTCTAAAAGTTAAAAAAAAGGGACAATGTTAAACAATAAAATCCAACATTTTTAGATCTATCTACTATGCATATTATCATCATTAAGCTACAGGTGACAGATATGTCTATCCTTCACCCCTGCCCTTCCTCCTGGTTCCCTTTTTACCCGTCACCCATGCCCTTCCTCCTGGTTCCCTTTCTACCCTTAACCCCTGTCCTTCCTCCTGGTTCCCTTTCTACCCTTAACCCATGCCCTTCCTCCTGGTTCCCTTTCTACTCTTAACCCCTGCCCATCCTCCTGGTTCCTTTTCTACCCTTAACCCCTGCCCTTCCTCCTGGTTCCCTTTCTACCCTTAACCCCTGCCCTTCCTCCTGGTTCCTTTTCTCCTTAACCCCTGTCCTTCCTCCTGGTTCCCTTTCTACCCTTAAAACCTGCCCCCTCCTAGTTCCCTTCCTCCCCTTAACCCCTGCCCTTCCTCCTGATTCCCTTTCTACCCTTAACCCTTGCCCATCCTCCTGGTTCCTTTTCTACCCTTAACCCCTGCCCTTCCTCCTGGTTCCCTTTCTACTCTTAACCCCTGCCCTTCCTCCTGGTTCCCTTTCTACCCTTAACACCTGCCCTTCCTCCTGGTTCCCTTTCTACCTTTAACCCCTGCCCTTCCTCCTGGTTCCCTTTCTACTCTTAACCCCTGCCCTTCCTCCTGGTTCCCTTTCTACCCTTAACACCTGCCCTTCCTCCTGGTTCCCTTTCTACCTTTAACCCCTGCCCTTCCTCCTGGTTCCCTTTCTACTCTTAACCCCTGCCCTTCCTCCTGTTCCCTTCCTCAGTACGCACTATTTTTTGAACTTCTTTTCCCTCCCTACCTATTCCCAACCATATTTTTCTTCTCTTATTCTCTCCTTACCTCCTGTCTTTTTCATCACTTTCCTCCTCACAGCATCCATTCATTAGCTGGTTGGGTGTCCACATGATGGTTAGTCCCATGGCAGATTGGTGTAGAGACAGATAACCAGCTAATGCCTCCACATCTTCTTTCTGACCAATACAAAAATATTGAATACATTATGTTTTCTTGCAAATGCGTTGACATCCAGTGTCTATATTTTATGTTCTGGTTGCTAAAATAATACGTCAGCATGTTAATGTAAGCCCCAAGCTCTTTTGAAGCATGAAATGAGTTCACAAAGCAATTCTTCACATGTGAAGAGAATTTACAATGATCAGATAGACATGCACAAAATGTCAAACAGACTTACAGGCTGCACCAGGACATTGTTTTTTCCATACAGAAGTGTAGTTTTAGAGTTCTGATGGAGGCTCTCAACATAGTCTTTGGCAGATAGATGGAAACTCTTGGAGCTTTCCTCACTGCTGGAACTGGTGTTACGTCGGACCTGTAACACATCCAGGTTAGGTGTCTGTAACACAACATGTGAACATTACTTCTCTCCTACTTGGCAAATGTTATTTCTTTCAATTGGTGCGACAAAACAACCAAATGTTACTCCTCATACTTCAGGTGTAATACAATATGCACACGAAAATTCTAACACCCAAATGTTGCTTCTCACCCTTGGTCTAACACAACACCCAAATGTTACTTCTTACTCCTGGTCTAACACAACACCCAAATGTTACTTCTTACTCCTGGTCTAACACAACACCCAAATGTTACTTCTTACTCCTGGTGTAACACAACACCCAAATGTTACTTCTTACTCCTGGTGTAACACAACACCCAATTGTTACTTCTTACTCCTGGTGTAACACAACACCCAAATGTTACTTCTCATACTTGGTCTAACATAACTTGGAAATGTTACTTCTTATTATTAGTGTAACACAACAAGTAAGCCTGGGACATCAACAAAACAATCTGATTTTGAGTTGTTAGGTTAGGGTCAGCTTATTGCAAACCATAAGAACATATTTGTTAGCATTTTCCTGAATAGCAATAGAAATGAGTGGGCTTAATACCATGCATACCATTACTGGATAAATAGGGTGATGCTACTACCACTTAGGAAACTTACCAATACAAGTTTAATAAATTAGGCCTGTATCACTTGGCAGATCCCTTAAAGCTGATTCTAGGTTAGATACTTACCCTCTAGGATATCATCATTCTGTAACTTGTTCTGAAGAGCTATAGTGTCAATCTAGAGTAGCAATACCCTGCTTGTAGTTGTGATGGAGTAAGTTAATAATTTGTCAAAAATCTATTATCTTTGCAAGCTGCAAAGCTGGAATCCTTGGTGTTAAAAACAAGTTCAAACAAATTCTTGTTTATTTCTATACATTAAAACTTCTGTCAAAAGTGTCCATATGAACAGCTCTGACAGCCCCTGAAGATTTGATAATTTGAATTTTCCAACCCTTTTCCCAAAGAAGATATTGGCCAAATTTGAACATCGCTATTAATATTTCAGGAATGATGTCTATTGCTCTAGCAGAAGATTAATGATATTACTTTAGGAAACTTTATTATCCCTGTTGCCTCTTGTAAGCGTCAGACAAAGTATCATAAATTTCAAACTTAATGATCTTTAAAGTCAATTAAGACAATAGATATTAGAACAAGATGCCCACAGGCCTTAACAATCATCTGACTAAGAAGGTCTATATATGAAAGTGGCCAAAAAGGCCTGAGATAAATTGCGCAACTACTCTACAGCTTACATAGAAGACATTGCTGGTTCATTAAGACGTTTTCTGCAAACTTGAAATCATATTCTTTATAAATGCTACTACACAAATGCCATTACTCCAGACCTATTATTTGTTGAAAAAAATATCTCAACTCATTTGACCTAAGAGATTTTAGATATAGGTCAAGGTCAATTATTTGAATAAATTGGTAACCCTCTATCCACTTATGTTAAAGAACCAATATCAACTGCCTGGAACTTTTTATTAGTGAGAAGTCGTTTGAAGATTTAAACACACTTGACCCTGTGACCCTCAAAAAGAGAAAATGTCAATCACATGAACAAAATTGGTAACCCTTCAATCCAGCATGTTACAGGCCCAATATCAGCAACCAGGATCTTTTGGTTATTGAGAAGAAGTTGTTTAAACATTTTATTATATTGGACACCTGTGACCTTGAAAATAGATCAAAGTAATTCATTTTAATAAACTTTGTAGCCCTTCATCCAATTATGCTACAGGCCCAATATAATCACCCTGGGTCTTTCGTTTATTAAGTAGAGTCATTTGGATGGAAAATTTATGTGTAGCAGACAGTGCACAGAGCACAGCAACAGACAAAAAACAATGGCTAGAAGGCGACGACAGGAACCTTTCACTGAAGACTGCCAATGGAGCAATTTTTACAATAAGCCTGTTAGAAGGAGTTTGCTTTATACTGTGCAACATTTCAAATTTCTCCATAAACATATCCATCTGACCAATACCTGTAGTCCTGGACGTTTTGGTGAACCAGGTCCTGCTGTCAGGTGGTTTGTACTGGAGTGGATTCTATGTCTTTGAACAAGTTCATCAGCTGGAGGGTCTGTCCAGTAATGATCAAGGGTCTTCATTTTTGTGTAGTCCAACGCACATGGCCCAACTGTGCAAAATAATGAGTGACATAGGTAATACTAACTCCTCTACTTCAATATCTAAACGAATACAAATATCAATATATATACTTCTGGTTATTGTCAATCTTGGAGCAAATCTGTATGAGGAAAATTCTGCTATCATAATATACACCAGAGATAATAACCAGATATATAACATGTAAACATTGTTCTCTACAATCTTTCATTATGATCTGTATCATTAAGGTGAATGTAACTGATTTTAACATACCCAGTAAAGAAGCAAATATTGGTCCATCCACCGGGTCTGAAATAAGGGCATCTTCCTCATAATATTTACTGAAAATAAATTTTAAAAAATCCATTATTAATCAAGAATAAATAACAACCTTCAAGTATCTAATACTCACATTTATATAACACTCATATTTATATAACACACATATTCATATAATACTCATATTCATATTACACTCATATTTATATACACACACATATTTATATATATAACACTCATATTTATATAACACTCATATTTATATAACACTCATATTCATACAATATAATACTCATATTCATATAACACTCATATTCATACAATATATAATACTCATATTCATATAGTACTCATATTCATACAATACTCATATTCATACAATACTCATATTCATACAATACTCATATTTATATAATACTCATATTCATATAATACTCATATTCATATAGTATATTTATATAATACTCATATTTATATAATACATACATATACTCATATACAATACATACAATACTCATATTTATATAATACTCATATTCATATAATACTATAATACATATTTATATAATACTCATATTCATATAA
The DNA here is from genome assembly GCF_031769215.1 of Ylistrum balloti. Lineage (NCBI taxonomy): Eukaryota > Metazoa > Mollusca > Bivalvia > Pectinida > Pectinidae > Ylistrum > Ylistrum balloti. The sequence goes on along the minus strand of NW_026781862.1, from coordinate 961,709 downwards.
TACTCATATTCATTTAACACTCATATTTATATAATATAATACTCATATAACACTCATATTTATATAATACTCATATTCATATAGTACTCATATTCATATAATACTCACATCAGTAACATATTTGCATAAGTAATGATATTAACATCAGTAATATGATACTCAAACTTGTAATGATATTTGAGGACAAAAATAATAATTCTCCAGTCTGCATGATAATCTCCATGATAATCTCCATGATAATCTGCATGATAATCTGCATGATAATCTCCATGATAATCTACATGATAATCTCCATGATAATCTGCATGATAATCTCCATGATAAACTCCATGATAATCTGCATGATAATCTGCATGATAATCTGCATGATAATCTGCATGATAATCTCCATGATAATTTCCATGATAATCTGCATGATAATCTCCATGATAATCTGCATGATAATCTGCATGATAATCTCCATGATAATCTGCATGATAATCTCCATGATAATCTGCATGATAATCTGCATGATAATCTGCATGATAATCTGCATGATAATCTCCATGATAATCTGCATGATAATCTGCATGATAATCTCCATGATAATCTGCATGATAATCTGCATGATAATCTCCATGATAATCTGCATGATAATCTGCATGATAATCTGCATGATAATCTGCATGATAATCTGCATGATAATCTGCATGATAATCTGCATGATAATCTCCATGATAATCTGCATGATAATCTGCATGATAATCTCCATGATAATCTGCATGATAATCTGCATGATAATCTCCATGATAATCTCCATGATAATTTCCATGATAATCTGCATGATAATCTCCATGACATATTTCAAAATGGTTGCATATCTATGACAATACTTTAATCACTATATTTAAGAAGATGTTTATCTTTAGCACAAAAACTGTTTTACCAGATTATAATGACCAATAACGGACAGAATGAATGAAACATCAGCTGTTTCTCAGACCAGTTGCAGAATAAGAGTGCTATCTATTCTGTCCATTAAAAGAGACAAAGCTTGTTTTGGTTATGAAGAAATAACAAAGATAGTTTCCAATTTCATTTATTTAAATTATGAATATTCGCCATCAACATGGCAACAACATAGTTTATGAAAATATTTCAAAAAAATATCTTAGATTTACAAAGAGCTCATATTGTTCACAATAATATAGGAGCCAAATGCCATCCCATGCTGTGAAACTGACATTGTAAACTAAGTTGCAACATCACACTAATATTACCAGTTACAGTCATGCATAAAATACAAGGAAACAAAAAAAAAACTTTTAACAATTGAGAACAGCTTGATAAGATAGATTTGTATGCTTTACCAAGTCTAGACTAAAGCTGCCTAAGTATGGAATGGAAATGTGTTCCGACAATTTGATAGTTGACTTTACACTTTGGTCCATTTACCAAATAGTGAACTGTCATCAAGACTCGTTTTTAATTGCTATCTGTATACAAGATAAACATATTAAATATTTCTTTACCAAACTAATGAATCTCATTCTGAATATTGAATAACTTCATATTTCCATCTGCATGATAATCCCATCTGTAATAATATTTGCATATCCATGAAGATACTTGAATCATTACAATATTAACATCTACGAGAAAGTCCAGTATGTAATTGATATGTATAAATATTTACATATGTATAATTCTAACTTTGAGACATACATACAGTGTTTACTTAGTAATCAATTTACCTGTTATTCTGTACTAGATAGTCAAGTATTTTTGCCAGCTGTTTTTCAAAAATCGCCAGTCTGATCCAGAGGTAGCGTGGATTGTACTGGGATGGCTTTTTGGTCTGGTTTTTGTTACTGTCCACACTTTTTCTGTAACATACAAAACAAAGAACAATTCAACTTGAGTCTAGTTTTTCTGTCATCAATTTGTAGCAGACATATTTCTTCACACATCCAATTTATGTCATCATGAATGATAGCTTGATATGTTTGGTGAATCATAATCAGTAACTCTGTCAATCACCATCTCTATCCTGAAATGACTCCTGGGCATCAATACATTACTTTTTACTCAAAGTCAGGGGGTGGGCTTATTACATGACAATCCAATATATTACTAATTACAGGGCAATTCAACATCTTACACCTGACTCAATGTCAGGGGTGGGCTTATTACAGGATAATCCAATATATTACTAATTACAGGGCAATTCAACATCTTACACCTGACTCAATGTCAGGGGTGGGCTTATTACAGGATAATCCAATATATTACTAATTACAGGGCAATTCAACATCTTACATCTGACTCAATGTCAGGGGTGGGCTTATTACAGGATAATCCAATATATTACTAATTACAGGGCAATTCAACATCTTACATCTGACTCAAAGTCAGGGGGTGGGCTTATTACAGGATAATCCAATATATTACTAATTACAGGGCAATTCAACATCTTACATCTGACTCAATGTCAGGGGTGGGCTTATTACAGGATAATCCAATATATTACTAATTACAGGGCAATTCAACATCTTACATCTGACTCAAAGTCAGGGGGTGGGCTTATTACAGGATAATCCAATATATTACTAATTACAGGGCAATTCAACATCTTACACCTGACTCAATGTCAGGGGTGGGCTTATTACAGGATAATCCAATATATTACTAATTACAGGGCAATTCAACATCTTACATCTGACTCAAAGTCAGGGGTGGGCTTATTACAGGATAATCCAATATATTACTAATTACAGGGCAATTCAACATCTTACATCTGACTCAAAGTCAGGGGGTGGGCTTATTACAGGATAATCCAATATATTACTAATTACAGGGCAATTCAACATCTTACATCTGACTCAAAGTCAGGGGGTGGGCTTATTACAGGATAATCCAATATATTACTAATTACAGGGCAATTCAACATCTTACACCTGACTCAATGTCAGGGGTGGGCTTATTACAGGATAATCCAATATATTACTAATTACAGGGCAATTCAACATCTTACATCTGACTCAAAGTCAGGTGGTGGGCTTATTACAGGGCATTTTAATACATTACATTTTACCCAATGTAAGAAGGTAGGCATGTCAAAGGACAACCAGCCAGAGTGTATTATTACAAGGCATGGACTTATTGCCAAATAAATATTCTAGCCTTTAAATTGCATGTAACTACATTTTTTTTCGAGACAACTAACAGCACAGATTAGTGTTACTGTGTTTGTACAAAAACATCTCTCAATAAGTGGAAGGAGTTACTGTGTTTGTACAACATCAACTCTCAATAAGTGGAAGGAGTTACTGTGTTTGTAAAACATCATCTCTCAATAAGCAGAAAGGAGTTACTGTGTTTGTACAACATCATCTCTCAATAAGTGGAAGGAGTTACTGTGTTTGTACAACATCATCTCTCAATAAGCAGAAAGGAGATACTGTGTTTGTACAACATCATCTCTCAATAAGCAGAAACGAGATACTGTGTTTGTATAACATCATCTCTCAATAAGTGGAAGGAGATACTGTGTTTGTAAAACATCATCTCTCAATAAGTGGAAGGAGATACTGTGTTTGTACAACAACATCATCTCTCAATAAGTGGAAGGAGATACTGTGTTTGTACCACATCATCTCTCAATAAGTGGAAGGAGATACTGTGTTTGTACAACAACATCATCTCTCAATAAGTGGAAGGAGATACTGTGTTTGTACCACATCATCTCTCAATAAGTGGAAGGAGATACTGTGTTTGTACAACATCAACTCTTATTGAGTGGTAGATCTCTAGGGGTCATATAAAAATTGTCTGATGATGTGTCAATGCAAACAAAAGTATTGTTAACAGTGTGAGAACACATCAACAACAATCAGAATACTGCTGTGGGTGTTTTATATCTTCATTTAATTGTTATTCAACTAAGGATGAGAAAATGACAGATGGTAAAATACGAGTTAATGAAACATTTTTTAAAATAGAAGGCAAATTAAGCTGAAAGGATCAGACCTTTGCAAAATTTACCCTTTCAGGTTTAAGAACAGGATAACTTTTGTTTAAACAAGATACAATGGATTAAGGGGTACCCTAACCTGTCTGGCAGGAGATTCATTTGCAGGTTTAGATATTTTAATTATCAAAATTCATTCACAGCTGTGAAATGTGTATTAATACAGAAGAACAGCTGATCTACTACAGTCATATTTCTGTTATGATATATATGATAACAAGACAGCCCTACACTTCTATTTTAAGATTCTATTTTAGGATGTGTTTTAGAGGAAAGAAATACAGAAACCAAGAATAGATTGCTTCCAATGAGAGTTTATTTAGTTGTTATAATGAATCTGTCACAAGCTTCCTTTTACACCTGATTTATGATACACGTAAAAGCTTTGAATACTTCATTTATGGAAGATTTATTTTGATGCAACATAAGGAAATTGTGGGAGAAAACGAGACCAGTTGTAAATAAAGTCAGTGGTAGTGTGCCCTTGGGAGGCAGTCATGATTTCTAAAACTGTTCCAGAAATAACCCAGCATCTGCGTCTTCTACCACGCATGGCTTAGATTTCATACAAAAATAACTCCTGTCACCATGATTTACCAAGTGATCAGTACCTGGCATAATCAGTTATCAGTTTTCATTAAAACCTCCTATTGTGTTAACCATTGAATTTTACCTTGGCATAGTCATTCCGATTGCTTCACTCAGATACATGTCAAGGATGATTCAAATTAGAGAGTGTATAATAATAAAACATAATGAAAAAAAAAAATCTCAGTGGGATCCTGGTGCAAACCAATGTGCGATCTTTGTTAGGTTTTAAGTTTGATTTTTTCCCTTCTATTCCCTTTATTCCAGCACATCTGAGATAAGAATTCATACCCTGCCAGTGCCAACTACAGACTATCCTGTTTTTCAAGTCATTAACACTGAACATGCGCAGCTGGGGACCTGGGAGAATATCAGACCAAATCAGTCTTGTACTTTTTGAAAACTAGCAATACTAAATGTATGATGGCTAACTGTCAGCCAGTTTGTTTTTCTTATACATCCAAAAATCAAACAGGCAAAACTGAGGTCCAAGAGGAACCTATATATGAAATGAGAGAGAGATCCAACTAGTTATTCTCAAGAAAAAATGATAACAAGAATTGGAAGGAAGGATGACAGACATAGGGTGATTTAAATACAGCATGTGGGCTAAAAACCCAAGACGGCCATCTGTTGACTATTTTGTCTTATTGATCAGTCAAGAAAATGGACTGTGCACAACAAATAATTGGTGAGCTAAAAATGGGGGTCATCATTTTGCAACAAAAATAAATTCGACATTTCATCAAAATACTGCAAAAGCATCACATAACATTGACAGGAATCCATCAGGGAGAGGAATCCAGAACCGTTATTACTGACACATAATAACTTTGTTCCGTCATCATACATTTTACACTTTCGTGCTTATAGAGCATCTAAGAAATTGAGATCCCGCCAACATCACCCTGGATCTAACAGACTGGAAGAGATTGTAATGAGTTACCATGGTGATAACAACTCTAGGCTGATTTCCTGTTTACTCTCTTTCTACATGCATGCCATTTCCCGTTGTCTCGTTGACTGTGCACATGTAAATCCATGTGATTATACAGTTTTAAACTTAAGTCAAAATGTTTCTAAACTAATATACTGTACTTATCATAGGATTTTTATGGGAAAAAAAATAAATAAAAAAAATCCAAAAAACCCCCAAGAGTTCATTTGATATATGTTCAGATAAAAAGTAAACACACATGAAATATATCCAATGAATATTAAATGTTGCATCATATCCACTGACTTACGTCCTACTAGTCTCATCACATTATCCCTACATTTTCTGTCACTCAAATTTGAACTTTTTGTACCAAAAGTAAAACCTTAGTTATATGGAAAATAATTCTCAGTGGTACAATATCACTTCGTAGAAATATTGAACTTGTCAGTTCAATAGTGCAGTTGGCTTATGAAAGAATTCCAAGGAAGAGAGTTTCCACAGCCTTGAGTGTGTTAAAGCCTCTCCTTCACAGTCTCATGCTTATGGTCATCTGAGTGAGATTGAAACTGACAGTATCAGAGTGGTGGTGTAAGAAGGACAGCAGCATTTGTCTACAGTTACAGACAGTTGTCAGTGGTGCCAGAAAAAAGCAATATCCATTCTAGAACCAAGAGAAGCTTTAATGTCAAATTGCTATAGGGAGATTGACCCGCAATGATCATCTCCTTTGGTACATACAACAGAAATCAATTTCTGATGCTTACAGCAGAAGATATGTAAATGTATATAAGCAGGTTGATGATAAATTTTACAGAATTGAACATTAACCATTTCATTCCTGAAGAAATTTATTTTTACTAGTGGATGTTCAGGTAGCACAAAGTTTTTATTTTCACGTCATCTGTGAAAAATATGGGGTCACGTGTCTTAACATGTGCCTTTTTACCAAGTACTCTGAAGACACCGACCTTTAATAACCTAACAAAAACAAAAACAAAAAAATAAATAACATAGCTTAAGTATTATGGCAGGTTGACCTTTCAGAGCAATGCTGCATTTTTTAGTTTAGTATGAGCCAGACTGAAGAACCAGTTAGTAAACAATGCTCAAAACAAAAAAATAAATAACATAGCTTAAGTATTATGGCAGGTTGACCTTTCAGAGCAATGCTGCATTTTTTAGTTTAGTATGAGCCAGACTGAAGAACCAGTTAGTAAACAATGCTCAAAACAAAAAAATAAATAACATAGCTTAAGTATTATGGCAGGTTGACCTTTCAGAGCAATGCTGCATTTTTTAGTTTAGTATGAGCCAGACTGAAGAACCAGTTAGTAAACAATGCTCAAAACAAACAAATAAATAACATAGCTTAAGTATTATGGCAGGTTGACCTTTCAGAGCAATGCTGCATTTTTTAGTTTAGTATGAGCCAGACTGAAGAACCAGTTAGTAAACAATGCTCAAAACAAAAAAATAAATAACATAGCTTAAGTATTATGGCAGGTTGACCTTTCAGAGCAATGCTGCATTTTTTAGTTTAGTATGAGCCAGACTGAAGAACCAGTTAGTAAACAATGCTCAAAACAAAAAAATAAATAACATAGCTTAAGTATTATGGCAGGTTGACCTTTCAGAGCAATGCTGCATTTTTTAGTTTAGTATGAGCCAGACTGAAGAACCAGTTAGTAAACAATGCTCAAAACAAACAAATAAATAACATAGCTTAAGTATTATGGCAGGTTGACCTTTCAGAGCAATGCTGCATTTTTTAGTTTAGTATGAGCCAGACTGAAGAACCAGTTAGTAAACAATGCTCAAAACGAAAAAATAAATAACATAGCTTAAGTATTATGGCAGGTTGACCTTTCAGAGCAATGCTGCATTTTTTAGTTTAGTATGAGCCAGACTGAAGAACCAGTTAGTAAACAATGCTCAAAACAAAAAATTAAATAACATAGCTTAAGTATTATGGCAGGTTGACCTTTCAGAGCAATGCTGCATTTTTTAGTTTAGTATGAGCCAGACTGAAGAACCAGTTAGTAAACAATGCTCAAAACAAAAAATTAAATAACATAGCTTAAGTATTATGGCAGGTTGACCTTTCAGAGCAACACTGCATTTTTCAGTTTAGTATGAGCCAGACTGAAGAACCAGTTAGTAAACAATGCTCAAAACAAAAAATTAAATAACATAGCTTAAGTATTATGGCAGGTTGACCTTTCAGAGCAATGCTGCATTTTTTAGTTTAGTATGAGCCAGACTGAAGAACCAGTTAGTAAACAATGCTCAAAACGAAAAATTAAATAACATAGCTTAAGTATTATGGCAGGTTGACCTTTCAGAGCAACACTGCATTTTTCAGTTTAGTATGAGCCAGACTGAAGAATCAGTTAGTAAACAATGCTCAAATAGCTGATTTCACAGGAACTTCCATTTCAATATAATGAGATTTTTGAAAAGAATGAAAGAAAACATGATACTGTTGAAGTCACCATTCAACCGATGGAATCACAATTCTTTGAGAGCAGATTCATAATACAACTTATGTATTATATCTTGTTAGGGTGGTTGGGTGGTAGGGTGGTGATTCATTTGCAATTGTAAGTAGATGTTCAAGGTTTGATTCCCCGAACCCATGTGAAAAATTATTGGGATACCAGGCCAGCTACATGGGTTTTCCATCCCAGTACTCTGGTTTCCGCCAAAAGACTGGCCAATGGCATATTTCTGTGAGGTCAACAAGAGTGGTATATAAAAAATGAACATTTTTACAGCTGTTATAAAATAGGTTTATATTTTATGTAATTACTCTGATGACACCTATATTTATAACAGATCATTAACTGGGTAATTCACTTGTACAGAGATGTAGGAATCAGAAGGCGTTTCTTCTCCGGCAATAGACTTTTAGAATTAATGTATCTAATAGTTAAAATTCCACAAGTAAACCTTATTTAATCCAAATCAACTTATCATTTTTTGTTGACTGGTGGGTTGTGTGTACTCTTGGCTATCTTATGGTACATGTACTCAAATGCCATCAATAAATTGTGCTGATAAACCCGCAATCACATATATCAGGAAGCCAAAAGAATTGACAATGAAACCTTAAATAGTTGCGATTTTCTCCACAGGGGAATCTTAGGGTCACAAGCCAATTATCTACATAATGGCTGTACGGTCCCTTTAGGCCACTGACAGCTACATTCCATGGCTATATGAAAACCACTATAACTCTCCTCCACACTCCTTCCTAACTTTGTCAAAGCCTTTCCTCTTGGGATTATATTTCTTTCAGTTTGTATAGATGAGAAGTGAGGTCTGGGACCATAACGGGTTGAGTTTAACAGAAAGACTCCATTAAAAGTGATAGTAGAACACAAGTGTGGGTGTACATGTACAAAAGGCTAGACCTGTAAGCATTCACCTATCAAGAACAATTACACTACTTCAGGAACAAGGTACGTCCATAAAAAATGTACAAGTCAAATATAACAAAAGGTCTAATTGGCCTGTTTCACATAGCTGTTATTGAATGTTGTTTGTAATTACATCACTCATGAGTGAAACTTGTTTGTAGTTATGTATCTCATATGTGAAAATTATCCCAACATATTACACTGTTATTTCGGAACAATTTCTTCAGGTTGGTAATGTCAATAAAATGGAATTCTTTATAACACAGCCAACAGAAGATTTGGGTGTGACATTTAGATGACAACACTGTCACCTTACAGATCATTCCACACAACAAAATCACATCATTGACTGGCAATATCCAAAAATAGTTGATCGGGAAAACACTCCTTTCAGGCCAGACTGCTTTTCAAGACCAACTATATATGCCGTAATGGGCCATTATACTAACCAAGGATGAAGAGGGCCAGAGACTTTTGCACATCTTTGACCAATGTGTAGCAGAATCGACCGGTGGAGTGCTACCATCCTGTGTCATTTTTTTTCTAGAATCTTTATACATCTCACCACACCATTTTCTACCTTAGTGTACATAGGATTAAAGTACAGCTGGAAAAAGTCCATCGATTCTGTACCGTCTTGTACAATCCATGTTTCAATGGTAATACACTTCATTCTGATGACATGTCTAATGAAGGGGAAGTGTTGTCATTGAAATGTCACACTTAAATCTTCTACTGGTTGTGTTATTAGAATTTATATCACATCTTATACTGTCTGCAATTGTATCTCGTCTGTGAAAATTATTCAATTATATTTTATAAAACTGAATTAATCTCAAGCATCCATCTAGTTGAAAACATTCACGACTGTATATTCTGGTTAAAACTTATTGTTACATTAGAGCCCATGTTCCTATGCTTCTGTTACTTTCCCCCAGAAAACAGTGTGTTTTATCATAATCGTGAAATTGATCTTTTCCAGGATCTTGAATGTTCTATAAGTCGATATAAAAGAAACGGAAATACGTACGTCACTGGCGACCTTAATGCTCGTACAGGCACGAGGCCCGATTACATAGCTAGCGATGGTCTAAACAGGTCGCGAAAGGGAAAAATTTTTGAATATGATATTGATGTAGAAACCCATGAGCGTAGGAATATCGACAAAAATGTAAATAATTACAGAAGGAAACTTTTCACTTTATGTAAATCAACCGGCATGCGCATTGTTAACGGGCGTCATTTTGGTGACAAAGAAGGAAATTTTACTTTTTATAGAAATAACGGTACAAGTCATTTTGATTATTTACATGTAGATTCTGAATATTTTTCATGTGTGCAAACTTTTTTGTCTGGTGTGTTTAATATGTTGTCTTATCATTCACCATTATCTTTTACTCTTGAATGTTAATTGTGTTGATAAGCCATGCACAGGGAAACCGTGTACAAATGTAAGATGGAATCTGGAAAATACAGATGAAATATCTAATGGTCTGAATACTGTATTAGAAAACCTTATGGATGCCTGTAACATACCTTTTAATACTAAAGAAGATGTTGATAAACCCATCACCAATTTTTGTGACATTCTGCATGAAGTAGTTTTACCAAATTGCGATGTGAAAAAGGTGACAGATAATTTTATTCATAATACATCCAAGAATAAAAACAAAATAGATGACAAACCATGGTTCTCTGAACAGTGTAAGTGTAGATATATAGATTACCAAAAAGCTTTGTCTGATCTTAATAAATATCAGTCTGTTGAAAATCACTATTCTCATCAGAAAAAATCTTTGTATCAGAAACTAGAATCGAGATTAAAAAGGTTTTAAGGAGGGCTGTTCAACAGTAGATGCAATATTTGAACTCCAGTCATTGATCAATAAAACTTAAAAAAATAAACGAAGATTATATTGCTGTTTTGTAGACTAAAAAAAGCCTTTGATCTCATCGAAAGAACTAGTCTATGGAGTAAGCTAATAAAACAAGAAATTCAAGGGAAGTTATTACATATCGTAAAATCATTGTGTGATAATGTCAAATCTTTTGTCAAATATCAAGGTCATATTGTGAAATCAATTTCATTAACCAAAATTGTCCATCTATTGAGTTAGATATGATATCTATATTTTTATTGATGTATGCTGATGATTCGGTTTTCATAGCTGAACAACCAAGCGGGTTGCAATCAATGCTAGATGCACTGCTTATTTATAATGATAAATGGAAACTTAAATTTAATGTACTTAAACAAAAATAGTAATTTTTCGAAATGGTGGGCACATTAAAGATGATGAAAAAAGGTTTTACAACGATGTTGAAATTGAAGTTGTGAACAAATTTAACTATCTGGGTATGCTTTTCAATTTTAATGGTAAATTTAACAATACGCAGCAACATGCTGCGGAAAAGGGGAGAAAATCAAATTTTAGAGCGATAAACAAAATGAAAAATCATAACTTTAATGTTGAAACGTTATGCTCAGTTTTTGATACTTATAATAGTGGTGTATTAACATATGCAATTGAAGTTTGGGGATTCCATAAAGCTACTGATGTACACTCACATTTTTGTAAAAAGATTCTGGTGTTGCGAAAAGTACATAACATGATTTAGTTTATTTTGAATTAGGTAGATTGCCAATGTATATTGTCAGAAAATTGAAAATAATGAAATACTGGACTAAAATCAAAGATACAGAATTGTGTGTTGAAAGTATGCTATGGACAAAGATTATCAGATAACGATGAGTCGATTGTAGATATAAAGTTAGAACTATATAAATTAGGATTAGGGTACTTATGGAACAGCAGTCTTGACAGAAAACTAGTATACAAGTTAAATGACAGTAAGTTTCAGATGATTTAGTTGTATGTTACCTGTATGATATTACACCAGGTGTGTTCGGTGATACTGATTAAGATGTCTGGTGATTTAGATGTATGTTACCTGTATGATATCACACCAGGTGTGTTCGGTGATACTGATTAAGATGTCTGGTGATTTAGATGTATGTTACCTGTATGATATCACACCAGGTGTGTTCGGTGATACTGATTAAGATGTCTGGTGATTTAGATGTATGTTACCTGTATGATATCACACCAGGTGTGTTCGGTGATACTGATTAAGATGTCTGGTGATTTAGATGTATGTTACCTGTATGATATCACACCAGGTGTGTTCGGTGATACTGATTAAGATGTCTGGTGATTTAGATGTATGTTACCTGTATGATATCACACCAGGTGTGTTCGGTGATACTGATTAAGATGTCTGGTGATTTAGATGTATGTTACCTGTATGATATCACACCAGGTATGTTCGATGATACTTATTGGTCATTTTATAGTGCTATCACACTGAAGCACACTATTAAATAACCTTAGCAGGACACCCAGCATACCGTTCCTGCCAAGAGCGAGCAGCATGTAACGTTAAACAGGGAGCAGTAATTAGCATTGTATAGGCTTAATATCTCGGTTATGGGTCAGAACAGGGGTGAACACTCAACTAGAGACCAAATATGAGGCAATATCAAGGGAAACAGAAAAGATGAGAAAGAAAAGAAAAAAACAACACACATCAGTGTATAGTACCATTCAGTTAAGGAATTCATGGAATATGTTGCTATGGCCTCATAGATTCATGGATGCTAAAATAAATATTTCTGATATTCCTGATATTAACAAATCAATAGTGAATATTCAGTAACGATGACTTGTGGAGACAGTATCAGTGATTAATTTACTCAGGTAAGTCAGGTGGGACACATACTCATTATGTTTCTCATTACCACATGCATGAAAACCAGTTGTTTTTTTTCTTCATGAAATATCTGAAGACTACAGCTGCCATGTTTAGAACATTATATATATATATATTAGTCATACTGATTGCATCTAAAAGGCTTTTGAAACTTTTAAAAAAATAAAACCATACATGATATATTGTAACTAATTAACTATATTCCTTTTGGGTCTGTAGAACAGAATGGTATTATGAGAACAGTTGATTGAACACTCGAGAGTCATTAGCCTAATAGACAGCACAGGGAATGGTACTTCAAATGTTTCTGGGGCACATTAATTTTAAATATATTACACCATTAAAGCAACTTGAAACAAAAGTCTTATCCTCCATGCTTATATGACTATTTTCACAATTCCATTCTAAGTTATAAGAGCTATGCTCGTCTGTGTATGTTATAAATATACCAATATACTTGTAACAATAGACACCAAACAGTTAACACCAAAAGTGTGTTTTTTTGTTTGTTGCATGTATCACCTGTGAACAGCCAATTTTGAAGCTGGGTCTCCAGGTACAAGGTGGTGGCTAATTCACTGAACAAAATAAGATAGGCCCATCGCAATCCGTCAAGAGCAATTAGGGTATTTCAGTGTCTTGCCCAAGGATACAACCACCTCATTTTGTTTTTCTGATCAGTCCCAAAATGAGATGAGCACAACTAGGGACCAAAATGAACCTATACATGAAATGTGAGAAAGATCTATACAGTAGTTCTCAAGAAATGTCGGTAACAAACTGGCAAAGTCAAAATCCAAGATGGCCGCCTTTCGGCCATTTTGTTTTAATGATCAGTCCCAAAATCACACAGGCACAACTAGGGACCAAGGGAAACCTATACATGCTATTTGAGAAAGATCCACCCAGTTCTTCTCAACAAATAGCGATAACAAAAATTGTTTACAGACGGACGGATGGCAGACCATGGATGCAGGGTGAACTGAGTAGCCCACATCTGATGATGGTGGGCTAATAATTTGAAACAAATCCTAAATGTTAAAATCACAATATGCTGTATGTAGTGTGCATTTCAGCAATGATCAGCTGTGGACCAAACAAGACTTGTTAACCTGTTTTTTCATTCTACTACCTGTTCAGAAGTCAGGGAAAGTTCTTCAATATTTAAAATAAAATTTGGTGCTAGCAGTGGGAACTGAAGTATATGGATCTTTACAGAAACATGTAGCTGATGAGTTTGCAACATTAATGGGACCATAACAGACACTGAAGAAAAATGCTTCTCTTGTAATAACGGTAAGGCTGGAACGCTTGGGAGTCATCAGAAGCAAAGACTGACAGATTACACTGATCATTTCCCAATGCACTTCTGTACAAATCAAATTTGGATACCCTGTAATATGTTCCTTTTAGAACAACAAATATGACAGTCAGACATGGAGGATGCATAGTGCACAACCTTATTACAAGAACTACAGGAGTGGCTTTCTATCTAACTAAACACTGTTATAATATGTATACTGAATTATTCCCGGTAAAATTCTGTTACAATCCTGTGTGGACACATTAATGTTCACTATAGATATAATTATTGGGGCCAGCAGAAAATCAGTAGAAACATTGTTATGGTTATAAGAGCTAGTCAGATGATAAATATGTGGTTTTATATTTTTTTCTTCTTTCCATTAAAATAGAATCAATAAATTCAGGATTGTTTTAGTTTTATACTGTATTTGGAAACAGGTTTTCCATTTTCTAAACCTTTTATTGAAATTTACGGGGAATTTCTATAGCAGAAGTCAAACTATGACCAAATATACTATAATTATTTTTACTCTTTTATAAAATGTGTTCAAGAATTTGACAGTAATTTCCTCTTTATTTTATACAGCATGAAATTCTCCCTACGTTAGGATGTTGATGTTCCAGACCTTTCATTCAAAAACCCTCAACAACCTTAATAACATCATTTCATTATCATATAAAATCGGGTTTACTTTACGATATCAAAATGTTACATTATTTACATACACCCAAAAACTGAGTAATCATACATTTAGTGCTATTAATTTTGACCAAACCAGAGACTCTGATCTAAAAAACTCAAATACAACATACTACATATCTGGTATCATTAATTCATTAATTCTGCAAATGTCTTATTTCAAGACATATTAGAGAGACTGATGTTTTCAAATGGTGACTAACTTAACACAATATGTCTAGACCTGATCAATTTCCTTTGATCAAATTATCAATAAGCCACATATCTCCCATTCTACAAATATATCTTAATCACAGACATTCCCTATATGCAGACTTCTGAAAAATACATATTGTTCTGCATGTACCAGAATTTCTCAGAAGTATGTGTCAGCTTATCAAGTTATCTCCAGTATCCAACAGACAGACCTATTTCAGGAATATTTTTCACTATATAATAACATAAGAACAATCATGTTAAGATCATTCAGTCAAAACTGAATGAATATGAAATAAAAATCACCTTGAACTACACCGTCTTGGCATATTGCATGAATGGCACAGACAGATGAGGCATCACAAAGATATTTGGAAATGTATATAGCTGTGGACAATACTGCCAATGTTTTCTCAGTTTTGTTACATGTGTAATTAAATTGTCTTGTTTATTCCAGGTTATAATCTCTTCAAGGTCTCCATCCTCCATTCCCCAAACAGACAAGGTGACAGAATTTCCAAGCTGGAGTATAATCAACAAACATGGTAATTTGTATGTCTGGCTAAACAGTAATCAAAAGAGAAACATTAAAACAGATACTAACAAATACGCAAAACATATTACAAGGCAAAGAATAGAAAAGTCTAGAATATATAAGATTTTATGATGTAGCTAAATTGTTCTACAATGTAGTCAAGTGTTCCATGTAGCCACTTGCTAACAACAATTATGAAGCAAGGTCAAGATCTTTGTCAGGAGACATCAGGATAGTGGCATGCCCAAGGTCCTATGGACAACATGACTCTATACAATGCAGCCCATGCCCAAGGTCCTATGGACAACATGACTCTATACAATGCAGCCCATGCCCAAGGTCCTATGGACAACATGACTCTATACAATGCAGCCCATGCCCAAGGTCCTATGGACAACATGACTCTATACAATGCAGCCCATGCCCAAGGTCCTATGGACAACATGACTCTATACAATGCAGCCCATGCCCAAGGTCCTATGGACAACATGACTCTATACAATGCAGCCCATGCCCAAGGTCCTATGGACAACATGACTCTATACAATGCAGCCCATGCCCAAGGTCCTATGGACAACATGACTCTATACAATGCAGCCCATGCCCAAGGTCCTATGGACAACATGACTCTATACAATGCAGCCCATGCCCAAGGTCCTATGGACAACATGACTCTATACAATGCAGCCCATGCCCAAGGTCCTATGGACAACATGACTCTATACAATGCAGCCCATGCCCAAGGTCCTATGGACAACATGACTCTATACAATGCAGCCCATGCCCAAGGTCCTATGGACAACATGACTCTATACAATGCAGCCCATGCCCAAGGTCCTATGGACAACATGACTCTATACAATGCAGCCCATGCCAAAGGTCCTATGGACAACATGACTTTATACAATGCAGCCAATGTTTTATTTAGTGTACAACACTCTACAGTTTAATCATGACTCTAAACAGTGTTTCAGGTTCATTGGTAAGGTTGTACTGCTTCAGCATGTTTATGTACAGAGTCTAAGAGTTTTTAGACTGTACAAGGCACCAGTGGTAATGTTCAAAGTTTGATAGCACAGACAAGGTTCCATGATTCTGACGATGTGGGCAGTGCACAAGTTCTATATTGTATAAAGGCATTAACAACAGGTGTTACTGAAGGGTGAGGGTCACAGGTGCCATTCCTGTCACTCCCAGTAACAACAGATGTTACTGAAGGGTGAGGGTCACAGGTGCCATACCTGTCACTTCCAGTAACATCAAGTGTTACTGAAGGGTGAGGGTCACAGGTGCTATACCTGTCACTACCAGTAACAACAAGTGTTACTGAAGGGTGAGGGTCACAGGTGCTATTCCTGTCACTCCTAGTAACAACAGGTGTTACTGAAGGGTGAAGGTCACAGGTGCTATACCTGTCACTACCAGTAACAACAAGTGTTACTGAAGGGTGAGGGTCACAGGTGCTATTCCTGTCACTCCTAGTAACAACAGGTGTTACTGAAGGGTGAAGGTCACAGGTGCTATACCTGTCACTACCAGTAACAACAGGTGTTACTGAAGGGTGAGGGTCACAGGTACCATTCCTGTCACTCCCAGTAACAACAGGTGTTACTGAAGGGTGAGGGTCACAGGTGCTATACCTGTCACTACCAGTAACAACAAGTGTTACTGAAGGGTGAGGGTTACAGGTGCTATTCCTGTCACTCCTAGTAACAACACGGGTTACTAAAGGGTGAGGGTCACAGGTGCTATTCCTGTCACTCCTAGTAACAACAGGTGTTACTGAAGGGTGAGGGTCACAGGTGCTATACCTGTCACTCTGAGTAACAAGTGTTACTGAAGGGTGAGGGTTACAGGTGCTACTCCTGGGAGGGACAAACATTACATTGACAGTGGTTAGTGGTTAGGAAGCTCTGTTCTAATCAATGACATCTTATATTGTGACTAAAGCTTCCTTATTACATTAGCTACACGAACCTCTATTTCAATTTTAACAACACTCACTACAACAAAGCTATTAGTGGTACAGGTATTATGTTCAGCTTTGTTCATGTGTATGTATTATCTAGACAGGATTTCACAAATGACATCCCCTGCCTCCAACAAAACCTTAAGTTTATTTTCACTCTATAGGGAAATGCACTAAAATACCTTTAAATTGAATTTTATTCTTGTAATACAGATATACCATGTATTACAATCGATATGCATGAGTCATGTTTATCATCTTTGTATGTTTGCCGACAAGTCATTAGTATATTAAATTGTAATACGGTATGTATGAAAATGTTTTAGCAGTGATTTGGTCTGTGTAGGAACAAAAACGACTGCCTATCAATTTAAGTATCTGTATACTGACTTATCTGAAGTCATTAAACTTCAGTTAAAAGGCCTTCACAAAAGTTCAATTTTATGATGCTGTAAAATTATGACAAAACATATTTATTTTTCAAACACCTTATTTGCAACAAAACTGTTATTAGTGCCATAACATACAGGATTACCTAGTTTGTCAACACCATCTGCTAGATGTCCACTTGACAGTCTACTGTCTATTATTGCCATTTATTGGCTGGAGTGCCTTCATTTAAAATTTGTAATGAAAATCAAAGAAATCAACCACATGAAAACATTCTCAAAATAAGAGGCTCAATGGGCCTGTAGCCCTCACCTGGTATATATATTTCAACCAAGTATCATGTCTCTAAGCCCTTTAGTTCTGATGACGTAGAGGCAGGGCGATTTGAATAGCCCACCATCTGATAAAGGTGGGCTGAAAATCAGGTAAGAGTATCACAATTATGTCGGCGTTAGTACTCTCTCAGTTAATGCTCCCCCTTGTTCCATGTGTTTTCTTTGTTGAATGACTAGTACACATTTCAGTGGGTTTCACATGATTCACAAATTCTGCAGTTTCTTCCCTACGGCCTCTCCCATAGGTAGGGCCATATAGAAATTTATGTCGCTTCTAACTGAATTATCTCTAATGGATCCTGGTTTGGTGAAGGCAACCATCACTGTGTGATTTAGTAGCTGTTTTGTATGTGGGCCTTGCCCTTAGTGCTGACACTTTGAAGGCATCAGTGTCGACCCTGAACATCTCTGACAATAGAGTAGAAATAGAGACTGGAGCCTATGAAGTGTCAACTATGTATAGGAATACATGTCAACAATATGTGTTGATGAATGACATTAAGCATTATGCAATTATAACTTTTAATGTCCTTTTTTTTTTTTTTTGTATGTATTGAAGTTATCATGCTTGCAATAATTAATGATTAATTTATAATACCGTATTTACTATTTATAGAATAGGGTGCTTGCTTTTGTGTACTTTAGGTGCAGAAAAACTTAGATAGTTGCCCTGAAGAAGTTTGGTAACAGGGAAACCAGCCAAAAGTAACCAAATGAATGTAGAAACATACTCCGATGCTGTTGTGATTGTGATACTTTCACCTGACTTCTCTACTACTGGAGCACCCAACATAATCCTGGGTGTCCAGCTGAAAAGCAAAGAAATCTCATATCCTCCCCAGTCATGACAAATGGTGTTGGTTCTACTACCTAAATTATTCAGAAAGAAACATCAAAGATGTCATTCAATGTGATTCAGTAGAATCCCTTCTTAATGTGATGTCAAGTTTACAAACAAAAAAGTAAAATTTTGCATTATTTTTCCATTCTTATACAAAAAGATAATAATAACCTTGTTATCTTATTATTTCATAGGGTTCCTGCTTATAAAGAAACAATCTTAAGTAACTTCATCATTTTTCAGTAGTCACAGGTCACCAGTGTATATACAGTAGTCACAGGTCACCAGTGTTTATACAGAAGTCACAGGTCACCAGTGTTTATACAGTAGTCACAGGTCACCAGTGTATATACAGTAGTCACAGGTCACCAGTGTATATAGAGTGGTCACAGATCACCAGTGTTTATACAGTAGTTACGGGTCACTAGTGTTTATACAGTAGTCACAGGTCACCATTGTATATACATATGTCACAGGTCACCAGTGTTTATACAGTAGTCACAGGTCACCAGTGTTTATACAGTAGTTACGGGTCACCAGTGTATATACAGTAGTCACAGGTCACCAGTGTTTATACAGTAGTTACGGGTCACCAGTGTATATACAGTAGTCACAGGTCACCAGTGTTTATACAGTAGTCACAGGTCACCAGTATATATACAGTAGTAACAGGTCACCAGTGTTTATACAGTAGTCACAGGTCACCAGTATATATACAGTAGTCACAGGTCACCAGTGTTTATACAGTAGTTACGGGTCACCAGTGTATATACAGTAGTCACAGGTCACCAGTGTTTATACAGTAGTTACGGGTCACCAGTGTATATACAGTAGTCACAGGTCACCAGTGTTTATACAGTAGTCACAGGTCACCAGTATATATACAGTAGTAACAGGTCACCAGTGTTTATACAGTAGTTACGGGTCACCAGTGTATATACAGTAGTTACGGGTCACCAGTATGTGTACACAGTGGTCACGGGTCACCAGTGTTTATACAGTGGGTAATCACACATAAACTTTTATACCGTACATGTATATTGCTTTGTGGAAAACAATTAATTACATACTTTTGATGGCTTTGGCTTTCATGTTGACATTAATCAATATTATTTACTGAGCACACAATACATATTGGTTTTTGTGTCTTTGATCTAGTCACCACCATATTGTCTATCACTTTGTCAATGACTTTATCGATAGTGTTTAATTCCCTGATCCATTCTATAACAGAGCAGTCAACACAATGTTATACAACAGTCAATTGTGATTACTGATCACAATAACATTGTAGGATATTGCCATTTTTACCATAAATTGGGTTGTCTGCCTGATTTGTTGATACAATTTGTGAGCTATTACATTTGATATTGCTTACAACAGAGGTATGATAAAGCGTTGCTATTTGAAGTGAGAAGAATTGCGTGATCAAGTTATGCTGCTTGTTCCTGTAAATGACCAGCCAAATTTAGCCGTTTCTATTCACAAATTGGAATACTCTGATTATACAGTGGTCCTGTTAAGCTCCCCCTAAAGCTGAATCCGGAAATGTCACAGCGAGTCTGGAATCCACAAATAATATGATTATCTATCTCCAGCATTGATCTGTGGAATGTGAGTAGATAGCCATTGGCAAATATCATTGCTTACAGCCACTGTAACCTTAGGTATCACTAATAGTACACTGTACCAAACAGGTTTTACAACACATACTAAACCCTAATAGCCACTGTAACCTTAGGTATCACTAATAGTACACTGTACCAAACAGGTTTTACAACACATACTAAACCCTTACAGCCACTGTAACCTTAGGTATCACTAATAGTACACTGTACCAAACAGGTTTTACAACACATACTAAACCCTAATAGCCACTGTAACCTTAGGTATCACTAATAGTACACTGTACCAAACAGGTTTTACAACACATACTAAACCCTAATAGCCACTGTAACCTTAGGTATCACTAACAGTACACTGTACCAAACAGGTTTTACAACACATACTAAACCCTTACAGCCACTGTAACCTTAGGTATCACTAATAGTACACTGTACCAAACAGGTTTTACAACACATACTAAACCCTTACAGCCACTGTAACCTTAGGTATCACTAACAGTACACTGTATCAAACAGGTTTTACAACACATACTAAACCCTTACAGCCACTGTAACCTTAGGTATCACTAACAGTACACTGTATCAAACAGGTTTTACAACACATACTAAACCCTTACAGCCACTGTAACCTTAGGTATCACTAATAGTACACTGTACCAAACAGGTTTTACAACACATACTAAACCCTAATAGCCACTGTAACCTTAGGTATCACTAATAGTACACTGTACCAAACAGGTTTTACAACACATACTAAACCCTAATAGCCACTGTAACCTTAGGTATCACTAATAGTACACTGTACCAAACAGGTTTTACAACACATACTAAACCCTAATAGCCACTGTAACCTTAGGTATCACTAATAGTACACTGTACCAAACAGGTTTTACAACACATACTAAACCCTAATAGCCACTGCAATCTTAGGTATCATCTTACAGTCAACCTTAAAAAATTCAAACATTAAAATTTTAAAAGAATATTTGCCAGGTAAAGAATATCTCAATGGATGGTATGCTTGCCAGTTTACCTATACATACAATGACCCTTCTTAATTAATGTTTCAGGCCAGCTGACATTATTACAAATCTAAAATTTCTATTCTGATAACTATAAAATGTTCCTTATTTTATTGATCAATATAATGTAATCCCAAATTGCTTCCTCTTGATGGATGTAATGATAGCTTTTCCAGTTGTCTCCCCTCTTAGACACAACATAATCGATCCCATGGAGCCAGAAGAGTTCCACACTGTATCATTACAGTGCCTGTAAATGTTGCACTTCTCTACCTCATGTCAGAGGTTGACATATACACCTATACTTATCTGACTTTAACAGTAAGACTATACAGTAATGAATTAAAACCTGGAGAACAACCTCGGAAAAAATAACTGCTGATTCTGCATATCTCTGTTTAGTTTCTGAAGATTACACTATAAATGGAACATTCAGCTTATAGTAAGACATATGACTATGAGATCATTTACAATACGATCAAATAGGTTTTTGATTTGGTTGACAATCAAACCCTTAGATCTTTATCGACATAGCATGCTGCCATTGTCACTGGAAATAATGGCCCAGTTCTTTTATGCCTTTATCCAATAATTGATACATTATTGGAAAATGTCAAGAGTAGGAAGGAGAGACAAGCTAATCAGTTGAAGGGAGTCAAGATGACGAGAACACTTTAGAGAGGAAGCTTATCAATTGATACCTCAATAGTGTTCACATTTTAACCTGAGTTTCACAAAGAGGGGAGATAAGTTAATAGAAAAATTAAGAATTTCTTAACAAAACTTAGGGGCTGGTAATCAGTCTACACATTCCCTAGTGGTAGCTAGATATGCTGTATCTGTTCTGGATCAGATTCACAGGTTATTTCTCTAATATGTACAACTGATGAAGTTTTATACTTAAGAATGATAATTACATTAAATCAAAGTACTGAAAGCACTAAGGACACAAACAATAGAAAAAAAATTTAATTGCGATTGATATGAAAGCTGGATATGCTGTAAATGTGATATAAAATAAAGAGTTCAAACATCAACCAAAAAAAACTAAAATTACAAGGATAAAACTGAAATTATGTACATGTAAATGAATATTAGAAATATTGTTAATTCAATGGCACATGCTTAGACTATTTTGATAGAAATAATTGATAACAGTAACCTGAGTGGAACTTTTATGAAATGTGTTGTCCAAAATCTATGAATGACTATGTGAGAAATATGTTCTTGTATAAAGTTTTCCTATAACACAGAGAAAGTATTTGCTTTTGTCAAAGTCTCATCACTTGTTCATAGTTGGATACAATACCAGGACGCCTGATATAGCAACATTCTTGGGTAACTGAGATTTTTTTTTCGTCATGCGTTAACTATTCACATTTTTATCTTGTTCTCAAGAACCGCTAAGCCAATTCAAACCTAACACGGTCACCGGCATCAATACCCAAAGGGACAAAATTTGTATCTCCCACCTTCTGAGGTTTACAGCATGAGGTAAATACAGTAGAAACTGTTATTTGCAATAATCGCTCCCAGAGACAAATAATTTCTTTATCAAGAGCTAAATATGGTTGTGATGTCAAAGAATAGCTCCAACAAAACAGCCAAATTTGTGATCTCTTGATGTTCAGTCTCTAAGGATGGAAGATATTTTGGACAAAGCCAACATACTCAAACAGCAATAACATTCCAATTTGTTTGAAAACAGTCAGCTTTTATATACATATACATTAGAAAGTTTTAGGATGTGATGCAAAGATTTTATTTGCCAAGCTGTAAGACCATCTGAGCAAATGTCATCAACCTTTTTCTCTAAAATCTTCAATTTTTTGTGTGTATAGGCCACAAGTAACAGTGCTAGAAAATGATGCGAACAGTTTCAAAGTCACAGGGTCAAAGCTCATTGACACATAGAAGTAGTAAACTGATATTTTTTCGGAATCTGTAACCTGATTAGTACATTTAGGCAATTTGATACATTTTTTTTCGCATAAAACATCACATCCTTAACCAAAACCTTTGAGTGCCCGAAACTGGTTATATATGGGCATTCTAGTTTTAGGTTTCTAGGATCTTATCGAAGATTGCAGAAAGATCTTGTGTTTGCCACTAAACAATCTTTGTTAATTAGTTTTAGCTTCTAATCATATAACTGTCTCATTCATTACTTGCTGTGAATGAGTGATACCATTCCAATGTAACATCAATAACAAAGATTTTCTGCCAACCATCCTGTCCTAAAATTACAACAAGGGACCAAAGATGCTTATACTTTATGTAGTCTCTAGCAAAATCCCCTTTCTCTTTGGATTGTGGATGGAGGTATATTTACATCTACATTACTGTGCATACTTTTTATGAGGATACTAAAAAAAATGCAACACAGCCTGGTGTTCCATGAGTAATGCTTTCTATTTCATCAGTACCAACAACGTGTAAATGAAGCATGTAAGATGCATGCAAATTCCTTAATTCCAAATATGGAATAAGTCATTAGTAACTTGTGGATTACTGAGACCTTAATTAGACTGAACTTCTATATCTATTCCACAGAGCATTCAGAAATAATTCAACAAAAAATAGCCTGTAATACTTTTAACTTACAACAAATAAACAGTCTTTAAGATAACCTGAATTTTGTGTTGTCATATGTCTGTATTTTCTTTGTTGTTTTCGACCCTCTCTTTACTGATTTTATTTGTGAGGCTATTCACATCGTTCTTGTCTAAACTATTTCCCATAAAACACTTTATCAAATAAAAACACAAATGCCAGGTATGCATTTAGCCTGCTGAACAGCTAGAAAGCCGGCGTTTATTAATATTTGACACATATTTTGTTTTATTGTATTATTCATATAAAATTACTTGAAATACATACTCCGAAATATTTTGATCATATCTACTAATAACTCTTGTTTCTAAACTTCCATTTCCATACAATACAGCCCAGGGTTAAAAACCAGAGATAAACTCTATGAGCTAAATGCTCTGGAAAACCTTCTGGCTCACTACCTACACTCGACAACTTTGTCATGTCCGAGTTACCTCCCATAGATAAAAAATTCTATTTTTACTAAATCTAAATTCTGACATTAAAAAATAAAAAACAGCCTGTACGATATGCTGTCCAAGGCTAGAATGACCCCACCTATACAATACACCTGTATACCTGACTCAGTACAACGAAAACCACGTGCAAAATGCCTTACTCGCCTATTTGGCCTAATGCATATTCATCAGCCTACGCCTATACTATATATGGCAATAAAAACTTACAGACAATATTTTTCTGCTATACTAACGAAACGCAGAAAAAGTTACTTCTTTGTCATTTTAACTTGTGCCAGATCCTTGTGTCACTGTTTCGGCAAATACACATTAAACCAACAAAAAAAATAAATATCTTTTATAATAAATAACAGGAAAATAACTCTATACTTTCCTTGGCTGTTTCCAGGTAAAAACAAGGTATGTTTATGTAACACTATGCCCCTAGTTGCAACAAAATTCTGAAATGGGACATTAAATCTGTATAAGGCATGTGCTCATTGCATGTATACTTTGTGAAACACTTCTGGTAATGACTTTTTTTCTTACTTTCAAATGTAGGTCAAGGTCACATGATCAAACATTTTGGTAACACCAGAACGGTCTTCTAACAAAGAACACACAAACCAAATATGAAAGACCTATCTCTTATGGTGCAATAGTGATGGTCAATGATAATGATGGCCAATGTTAAATTTTTTCAAATGTAGTGTAAAGCTCCTGACAAAATTTATGTATGAAAATAACAAAGGGCAATAACTCCTAAATTATGTAAAAGAGACTGATGTTTCTGGTGCACTGCACTTATCCTTTTTGAGATCTATCTACCAATGAAGTTTTATGTTGATACCTATTAAAACTTTTGCAGGATGGACAAAGCGGCTGCTATACACTCTCCCTGCGTGGATCATATTTGAAGCCCTCCCTCTTATGGTGCAATAGTTATAACCAAGGTTAAAGTTGATAACAGATAAATAGACAAACAATATGAGCTTGACCTTTTGACCCGCGGGCATAAATAGTGCTGCCAGTTCTTCATGCAATATACGAATCTCTTTTCAACAATATCTTCCAATTTCCTGCTAAATAATGAACTTTCAAAGCTGGTGACTTTTAAATGCATGAAAAAAAAGAAAGAGAAAATTATTTAAAGAGAGATTGGCAAAGTCATCTGTGTCATACCCATCCAGTTTTGTAATGACAAGACAGAAAGTTAAAGGTTTAGGATAAACTACATAGAATATGTTGTTAAAACTTGTAAAGAAAAAATGCAGAGCTTGTCTTGCATCTACATTATTTTTCAATATTTGAGTAATTAAACTTCCTAACGAGGTTATTACAAGACAGAGACATTTCTAGAAATTTCCACTAAATACTGCACATTATTCAAAAGATTTTGTATTAGTTTAATCAAACATTTGAAAGCCAGTAAAAAAAACAAAGAAATTTTCAATGAATAACTGCAGACATTTTCTTTTCAAAACCAAACACATAACTATAAATGTACTTTACCTGAGAATGTTACCAAATATCTAACAGTGAAGAAAGGATCAGAATAGAGAGAAGAATAGAGAGGGCAAGAATTAGAACACCTGGATAGAATTCACAAAGGCATTGAGAATGATGATGATGAGAATGTAAATCCATCTTATTTAAATAATAAAAGTCACTGGCTCAAGTGGATGATCTATTTATTTACTTTTATATATTCAAACACTTTAACTCTCAGATCTGTAAATGCAGGTGTATAAATTTTACACATATGATATATGAAAGGAAATCAAATGTGCTTAACATATAAATGAAATGGTTTTTGTCATTGTAGGTCACTGATGTGTACTTGTAGTCTTCTATTGTGTTCAATAAGCTAAAACAACGTCTGCCCAACCATTTCCTTCCTTTTGACAGTACATTCAAACAAACAAACAAAAAAGAGAAGGAAAAAAAAAATCTTTTTCAAATTAACTTAAATAATACTATATGAAAGGTATATTTCCGCAAATGAGTAATATTAATTAACTGCTAAACCTCTTTACACTGCCAGCTTTTTAAAGTCTTTGCACGCATTTTGAAAAATCAGTGAACGAAGTTCAGGTGATGACATTAATGTTTGAAAAAAAATATGTTTCTAGCAAAATCAATATCCATACCACACTTTCTCACTGCTATGATAGCTTTTTTTTCTGGAACCATAATTCAATATTTGAGTGAAATGTTCATTGCATTAACAAATAACCTCCTACACGCAAGATTTCAATAAATAATACTGCAAATGAAATGAAATTTCCCCCTAGTAGGATCAATATATAGGTGTGTTTTCAATTAGAAAATGTAAGACTGAAATGAGGATTTTTTTTTCTATTTAGAGTTAAACATTTCAAAGACAAGTGTCTTATAGGCCTTAATTATAGTTGGATGATATTGCAACATGTTAGGTATAGGTTTACTTATGTCATAATATCTGTTCTGCTTTTATAGGTAGCTGTTGACATGTGTAACAGCTTTATAGACAGAATTTCTTCCTCTTTAAAAAAACAAAAACTCTACAAACCTGCTAATTTATAAAGATAATAATTTATTCATACATAAAATATCTACAAATTAAGAGACAGAATTCCCAAAGAATATCTACTATAAGACAGAATTCCTATAAAATCTGTATTGTGTTTGAAATACATAACATGACTATTTTAATCAAAAAATGAGAAATAAGATACATCATCTGGAATTTAACAGAATATCGTTTACTTTAAAATATTTCATAATGTTTGCTTTTTGTTTTTTATTCTGTGTAATGACATTAAGTGAAGAGACCAATGTATTGATATGTGGATAGTTTTACACTCTATAACTGAGAACTGTGCTGATACGCCTGCACTATCATCAGCTCGGGCTTTGATCAATTTCAATCAGAGCCCAGGTGACTATTAGTGGTTGTAAGATAATGACCATTACTATCAGCTTGTCAGCACAGTTCTGAAAATATTTCATCCCACACATCAATGAAGTAAAAGTATAGTAACAAAACATGCTACGAAATGGACCGAGACCTACCTCATGACAGGAATATCAAATAACATGGGATGTTTAAGACAGTTTGAAGAAAGTCATTATGAATATTTTAATCAATGAGTTTGTAAGCTTACAAAGCTTAGATAAGCTTAACATATGAATCTTGGTGTACATTGCTGATCTCCCAGTGGTGACACTGATAAAGAAATGTAATAATATAGGAAATTAATATCTTATCTATAATGTATAGGATAAAATAGGAAAGGCAACCAGATGTGAAAATTAGTGCATAAATATTTGACTCCATAGCACAGAGTACATAGCATCTCAATCCATTTATCATTAGGATGTACAGGTGTGTTGTAACCCAATTCCCTACAACCTGTATTTTTCTGACTTCAGAACTACTGATTTGTCAAATTGTCCCATTTTATTATGAATCACACTACTTCACAATAATGGCCCTGCATACCAAGTGATGTTTTTAAATCAAACACTTGCCAAGATATTGTTTAAATGCACTCTATTTTTTTAAAGAAACGAATCTGTGTGGTTTGTGTACCTCATATCTCTTCATAACATGTGTTAAAACTACCGGTGTCACCAGACATAAACATATTATGGCTGTTACTGGTGTTCCATCCATTAGTTATTTATCAATATCTCCAAAAACCAGTATAGTTCTGAATTTCATTACAAAAGACTGAAGTCAAAGGTCTGTGGGAACACATTTTAGGAGGCAACACATTATTTGACCAGGACTTTGATGTGCATGCATTATTCTTTACAAAGTTTTATTCCATTTGTAAAACATTGATATTGTTAAAGAAACCTAGAGAAATAGTGCTCTCAAACAAATATTGCTACAGAAACCTAGACAGTGCCCACATACACAAACATTGTCATAGAAACCAAGACAGTGCCCACATACACAAACATTATTATAGAAACCAAGACAGTGCCCACATACACAAACATTGTTATAGAAACCTAGACAGTGCCCACATACACAGACATTGTTATAGAAACCAAGACAGTGCCCACATACACAAACATTGTTATAGAAACCAAGACAGTGCCCACATACACAAACATTGTTATAGAAACCAAGACAGTGCCCACATACACAGACATTGTTAAAGAAACCAAGACAGTGCCCACATACACATACATTGTTATAGAAACCAAGACAGTGCCCACATACACATACATTGTTATAGAAACCAACACAACCACCACATACACAAACATTGCTATAGAGACCAACACAACCACCACATACACAAACATTGCTATAGAAACCTAAACAGCACCCTCATACACAAACATTGTTATAGAAACCAAGACAGTGCCCACATACACATACATTGTTATAGAAACCAACACAACCACCACATACACAAACATTGCTATAGAGACCAACACAACACCCACATACACAAACATTGCTATAGAAACCAACACAACACCCACATACACAAACATTGCTATAGAAACCTAAACAGCACCCTCACACAGATATTGCTACAGAAACCTAGAAAATGCCCACATACAGATATTGCTATAGAAACCTAGGCAATGCCCACACAAACAGACATTGCCATAGAAACCTAGACAGTGCCCTCATACAGATATTGCTATAGAAACCTAGACAATACCCACATACAGATATTACTATAGAAACCTAGACAATGCCCACACACACAGACATTGTCATAGAAACCTAGACAGTGCCCTCATACAGACATTGCTATATAAACCTAGACAGTGCTCTCATACAGATATTGCTATAGAAACCTAGACAGTGTCCTCATACACAGACATTGATATAGAAACCTAGACAGTGCCCACACATACAGAAATTGCCATAGAAATCTAGACAGTGCCCTCTTACAGAAATTGCCATAGAAACCTAGACAGTGTCCACATACAGAAATTGCTATAGAAACCTAGACAGTGCCCAAATACACAGACATTGCCATAGAGACCTAGGGAATAACTACATCCATTGGCATTGCTCTGCAAACCTTGCAAGTGGCCATGAACAAACTTTACTTTAGAAACCAAAACACTGTCCA
Source organism: Ylistrum balloti (assembly GCF_031769215.1). NCBI lineage: Eukaryota > Metazoa > Mollusca > Bivalvia > Pectinida > Pectinidae > Ylistrum > Ylistrum balloti. Next base: position 931,925 of record NW_026781862.1, on the reverse strand, counting down.
TATATACAGATAATGCTATCAAATCCTAGAAAGTGCCCATATATACAAACATTGCTACAGAAACCAACAGAGTGCCCACATTCAGACTTTGCTACAAAATCCCAGAGAGTGCAATATCAACCTCTCAAGTGCCCACATATGCATATATATTGCTATAGAAACCTAAAAACCTAAAAAGTGCTATGGAAACCACGAGAGTATCCACATATACAGACATTGCTACATAAAAACTTCCACATCCAGGAGCATTGCTATAGAAACCTAGATAGTTCCCATGTAAATAGACATTGATATAGAAGCTTAGAGAATGCCCACATACAGACATTGCTGCATAAAAACTTAGGCCACATCCAAGAGCATTGCTATAGAAATCTAGAGAGTTCCCATGTAAACAGACATTGATATAGAACCTTAGAGTGTGCCCACACACACAGACATTGCTACATAAAAACTCAGCCCACATCCAGGAGCATTGCTATAGAAACCTAGAGAGTTTCCATGTAAATAGACATCGATATCGAAGCTTAGAGAGTGCCCACATACAGACATTGCTACATAAAACTCAGCCCACATCCAGGTCGTTGCTATAGAAACCTTGAGAGTTTCCATGTAAATAGACATTGATATCGAAGCTTAGAGAATGCCCACACACAGACATTACAAAAGATAGCTATTAAGTATCCACATACATGGACATTACTACAGAATTAAAAAAAAAATCTTCACATACCTAACCTAACAGTGAAGCGTTTATTCCAGAATTGCTACTAGGAAACCATAAAGATGACCACTTGAATACAACATAAATTATCCAAACACACCTTTGTGTCTGAGAGATTAAACTCCAAGATGGCGGGTGATGGTCATACGGAATTTCATATCTAGCTATTCATCAAAGTAAGTAATACAGATGATATAATAAGTGTTATCGCACAGAGGAGAAATTGACACTACCAGTGTCCATTTAGTTATTTTTGCCATACTGCAGGTGACACAGAGAGGAATACATGTATGTTATATATAGGTCAGTTCTGCTAGTAAAGACCACTACAACCAATTTGTAATTAGGAACTCTCTGCAACAGATTGATAATAGCTCTCCTTTATTGCAAAAAGTAAGGTGGCACTTTGGGCAAGTTGACATAAACACAGACTCACTTGTTAGGATCGTTGCTGGACTCCACATCAGAGAAGAGCTTCAGGATGATTGCTGCTGGCTCAAAGTTCTTGGAGACTTTCTGAAGGAGAGCAGTAGTGGTACTGTGCTTAAACAGGCCAAGAGCACGTTTTTTGAGTCCATGGAGCAAACAAGCCTCCACCGCACCTGTAGGATAAGCCATTGAAAGACTTTATATTCATGTCTATAAATGGCATGTCTCTACAAACCCATGTTACTTTTATTACTAATCGCATACCTTTCGGTTTCCAGATTATCGGGTTATTGGAATCTACCTATTAGGCATTAGCCTATTACTGAATATCATAGAACTAAAAAAAGCAATGTTAAAAGTTGTATATTGAACTTACCACTAAGTGATGTGATACTGCTACTTTCCTCATGGACAAACTTCCTGGTCACAGCTTCTTCCATAATCTGTTTGACCTGAAACATTACAAGCAAAATACCCCTATAAATAATGTTTGTGTACGAGCTGTAATGATATAATCTAATGTGATATCACTAGCAATAAGATCAGATATCAATTTACATTTCCATCACAATGTAGGTGGGTGTTAATCAACTCCAAAGGCATCAATTCATCATTCCAAATGTTATGTAAACATACATATTATACCACATGGTATAACAAATTAGCATGTTTTGATTGACTGATAGGATGAACTTTGACCTAAAAGGAAATAAGAAAATGTAATAAGTACGTAGTTTATGGTTGTTTTTTTAAATAATTTGATTTTTATCTGAATTTCTATTCTTTTTTGTGGTTTTTAAGGTAACAAACCAAATTAGTTCTAGTTATAATTTGTAATGAGTTACAAGATCTCCATTTATTTCTTGAATTGTCAATTTTGCATATTAATTAGTGACATTTCATTAAGGTCATGTAAAAAATGCACATGGGTACGAAACAGGTCTGCCTATTCAACTTTGTAAAATTTGACTTTTTATTGTTGTAGAATTAGTAACTTTCAAAGAAGTTACAAAACACTCGCTACAGCTTGCATTTCTTTTTTATATCTATTTTGAAAAATAACTAACTTGAGTGAAAGAAATAACAAATAGAACAACCATTGTTCTGAAACTACTATTTATATAGACCAACAATCTAAATCTCCTTTAACAAAAATGATCTTAGGTGTTCAGGTGGTGCATTGGTAACGCACTCACCTTTCAAAAAGTGTCATGGGTTTGATTCCTTGAACAGAAGTAGAAAGGTAAGGGCTCAACAGCCCAACCATGTGGGATTTCCTCTGGTAATTCTCAAACACAAACCTTTTTGATGATGCAGTTTAATGGTCAAAATATAGCTAAGAGTGACCTTGTTTTAATATTTGACATATCCCTTCAACAAGGTGAACCCATCCTCTATGGATGAAGTTCCAGTAACAAGCAGTGTAGGTCATAGGACACAGAAAAGATTATGGAAGAATGAACAGACAAATAAAAAAACTATAACCGCCTGTTTCCTATTTAGGTGTAACAAGAAAGAAGAAGATAAGAAATTAAAAGGTTTGTTCTTTGTTTGAAATTAGTGTGCCGCAAATGTGTTTGACCTGGTTCAAATTTTAGAATGATTATGCATCAAATACCTTCTGAAAAACAGCATTATCAGTCTTCAAATGAATATTACTATATATGACTTCCTGATGGCTATTTAGTTTTCTCAATCAGTTTGAAAATTGAAGTGGCTAAACAACAAACAAAGGAACAGCTACATATGTTATCTGAGAAAGATCCACTCAGTATCTGCTTATCAAGAAATAGCAATAACAAATCCTATCTAGCAAAATCCAGGATGGCTACTTGTCGAACATTTGTTCCCCTTCCACTAAGTTTTAAGACCAAACTAATCAGGTAAGGACCAAATAAGGAAAGTCCACAGATCAAGATTAAGTACAATTTATCAGGTAATTCTCAGGAAACATTACAATTACTAAATGAAAGATTGCTGCCTATCTGGCACATTCTTATTCTGATCAGTTTCAAAACTAAGTGAGTGCAGCTTGTACCCACTAGGGTGAATTAATTACATAACAGACAAGGCAAATAAAAGATCTATTTCACAATTTTCAAGTAAAAGCAATTACACACATTAACAGATACACACCAGTTGTCTATTGATAAAGCATACCTATAAAGCCACTTAAATAAAATGCAAAATTTACCCTTGATGCACTAAAATTTTGCCTCTAGTGAATATTTGTGTTTCAAGGTCATACAATTGATTATTGTCTCCACCATCATGAAAGGTCATAAAATATTTGAACTTCAACAGGCTTTTAACCTAAGTTTAACTTGACAATACTAACATGCAAACCTTACAACAGCTTCAAGAAATAAAAGACACTTATGGTTACATCTAAAGTGCTTGCATAATACTCCGGAGTATACCTAATTTTTATTTTCACATCAATGTGACCATGATGTTGTTTGTTGCTGAAATAATACAATTTTATATCCTCCCCTCTGTACAATAATGTGTACTACTATCACACCCCTATGGATATATTGATTTACAGAGAAATGAAAGATAAGAGTAACCTTTTTGTACTGTATGAAACGTCAGGTTATCAAAGTTATCTACAGTGTTTGAAATCCAATAGATATTTGTCAGTGAAAGGTTATGAAGTATTTGAATAATTAATTTGAAATTAATCAGAGATGTGAAACTGAATGACAAAACATCAAAGAGAACATTGACATATCAACAGAATCTTGAATTTGATGAAATGAAAGATAAATATTAACAGAAAAAATATTTTCACAGAAACTCCTGAAAAATATGGAAGGGAAATAAGACCAGCTGTTCAGTAAGGTTAAGTGTTTTCTTATTCTTTGACAACCTCTGTCAATTGTAAATTTTGTTAAATCTAAGTAAGTAAGTAAGGCATACTAATGAGCATTAAACACATCAAACTTCATATTGCAAAAGGAAATTGAATACTTCAAAATAAGACTATTATGATGACTAAATTTTCCCCGTTATGTTCATCAACCTGCAGCTCTCAAATCCCTATGTTGTGAGTTTGTTTTCCAGTTGCCAACATCTTGCATGGAAATTGTGATATTAGGATCAAGCCCTCGAATATTTCTTTTAATTGCAACATGTAATCATCATCAAATGTTTATAGCTTGAACCATATACGTACATGTTCACATTCAACACTGATAAGTTCTTTATCCATTCTTTTTTTAATGTCATGGCTTTATGAAAAAAGAAAATCTTTGATTCCATATTGATTAATTTACAAATGTTTCTTGTTTGCAAACAAAACAGAATTCTAAAGTGAGGTATCCATAGAATGCTAAATTTCAAGTTATTAGTATTTCAGAATTACAACATTAAAATGTAACGTTAATTTTCGTAGTTATATTAATGATACTGCTATGTATTGTATGCCAAAAAATATCAGTTATTTAAATTCATCTAAACTAATTTTTTTATCTAAAGACTGCTAATTATGCCATAAAATAAAGCAGAAGAAATCTGTTGTCAAGACACTATATTACAACAACACAAAGGTCATTTATTTTTTGTAATTTATTACACAATCAATATGAAGAGATGGATATCTGTGTTGGCGTAATAGAGAGACCGAAGAATTGGTTAAGATATATACAGACTGTTGTAATTTTTTGTCCATGGAGAAGATTATAACCTGTCATTTCTATATATTTTATCTCTTAACTTTATTTGTACAATCCTCACTGTGATGTGAATAAGAAATGTATTCAACAGGGAAAACAAAGATAAATAGGGAATAAAAATCACTTACATCGATAACAGTAGCGAAAAATCCAAGATGGCGACCGAGGATATCGGTCAGGTATAGGCTCTTATCCGGCGATAAGCACACCCCCTACTCTTGACTCAATTTCATGCACAGGCCCCCTGGGCTTATTGGCGGAGAAATACAGTATATTTCTTTCCTTTCCAGATTTTGATCTTGGTTCATTATGTAAAGTGACTGACTCTCTAAATAAAGCCTTTCTATATAAATAAATTCTCCAAAAATCAGTTAATTCTTAATCAATATGGTAAACATTATGATGGTTCCAACACAATCCATGTGATCTAATTTACTGTGTGAAACAAAACAAACAACTTCACCATCAGTATAATAGACCTGCAGTGAGGAAATTTAATAGGCCAGTTGTCACATAATTCCATATAATGTGCTGAAAACTTTAAATCATAACTGACAATTTAATGATGATATAAATTGGTTTTAAATGTAAAAGTAAATTGCCACATGCACATTCAATAGATGTTACAGATATCTCCACAGATACATGGAAATGTTCATGGAATGTGCTAATGTTTCCTAAATTCTACCTTTGCCTTTTTAAGTCACCTCTCTTTTCAATACAAAAGTGATGTCACAAGTGTGATTATATACATGTACATAATTCATGACCCCTGAACAGGAATGTACGACAGGCAAATAATTCATGCAAATAAATAGATTATCTATCTCAAAGAATAGTAGATTATTTTGAAAAAATAAGTAGATTATCTCTAAGGAATAATAGATCATCACAGAGAATAAGTAGATTATCTCAACAAAATAAACAGATTATCTCTAAGGAATAATAGATTATCAGAGAATAAGTAGATTATCTCAACAAAATAAACAGATTATCTCTAAGGAATAATAGATTATCACAGAGAATAAGTAGATTATCTCAACAAAATAAACAGATTATCTCTCAAGAATAACAGATTATCAGAGAATAAGTAGATTATCTCAACAAAATAAACAGATTATCTCTAAGGAATAATAGATTATCACAGAGAACAAGTAGATTATCTCAAGAAAATAACTAGATTATCTCTAAAGAATAATAGATTATCACAGAGAACAAGTAGATTATCTCAAGAAAATAACTAGATGATCTCTAAAGAAAAGAAAAGTAGATTATCTCATAGGAATAAACAGAGGGTAAGTGGATTATTTTTAAGAAAATTTAAAGATTTTCTCTTAAGAATAGCAGATTGCCTTAAAATAATAAACAGAGAATAAGTAAATTTTCTTTGGAGAATAAGTAGTCTCTAAGGAAATAAGTAGATTATCCTTGGAACAAATTCAAATTATCTCTAAAGGATAAGTAGATTGTACTGAGTAAACTGAACAAGGAAATGGTATATAAACATTATTATAGTAGAAATAGATTATCTTTAAAGTAAAAAGAATATGTTTATTGTCTCAAGACATAATTATAATTTTCTTTAGAGAATAAGTATATTATCTCTAGAGAATAAGACAACTGTCTTTAAGCACGAGAGTAAAAAATAGATTATCTTTAAAGTAAAAGAATATTGTCTATAGAGAATATGTAAATTGTCTCTCGACACAATTTGGATTTTCTCTAGAGAACAAGTAAATTATCTATACACATAATTAAAGAATAAGATTGATTTTTTTAGAATACGAATATTATTTGTTGGAAGAGTACAAAAGATGGGAGTCTCAAACTCTAGAGATTTTCAGTACATTATACCTAGAGAATCAGCAGGTTTCACTTCAGATCATGTTCTGTCTCCTAGATATTCTCTAACAAGTAAGGACATTTTATTTTTTTAATAAATATACTCTGTACCAAGATCAAGATGATTACATCCATGGAGGAATGGTTATAGATTATCCTTTAAGAAAAGTGTCAACTTTACTGTTTCATGCTTATCAATATGTAAAATAAACAAAACATCAATTTAGACTATCTCAAAGCATTTCATAAATAGCATCATCTTGTTTCTCAGATGTGTTGTCTCAATGCATTTCGCTAATAATATTTTATCTTTCATCTGTTCCGTCTCAATGTATTTTGTAAATAACAGCTTATTTCTCAGCTGTTTTGTGGGTGGCCAGATGGCTCAATGGTAATGCCTAGGCAGCTAGGTTTTGATTCCCGGAATGGACAATAAAAGGTTTGGAGTCACCTGCCTGACCACATGTCTTCCATTTCTTCCCACAGACATCTCGCAAGCCTTCCATTAGGGCCAATAAGAGTGATTAATATATGTTTGAATGAATTATTCTTTAGCAATTGTTTTAAAATAAATAATGTTTAATTGTTAGCTGTCCTATCTCAAAACACTTTACAAATCTCTGCTGTTCTACTAATACTACATTTGTAATGTTTACTAAACAACTGCATTTCAGCAAAAAAAAATGTTTCAGGATGAAAGCAGTTATAATATTGGACTTATCAATATCCTAAAAAAAGGCTACAATCAAACCTACATGTACTCTATGATTTATCACAACTATTGCTACAACTACTACTAACTGTTCCAGTAACTATACTTTAGAATTACAAATATGACAATCATAACCTCAGTTTTAAACATTAATAAACTTCTTTAACAAACTGAATTGATATAAACGGCAGAATAACAAAAACCTGAAAATGTTCATTCCAGTGTAGGATCTTTGACTAAAAGGACCTCAAGCAACCATCATTTCCTTTGAAAAATATTCCCAATTTACAACCATTTTATCCAATGAAGCAGCTTCCTGGTGGTCTCAGCAATCTTTTCTAATAAAGATAAGTGTTTCTTGATAAAATTTGTAATCTCATGGCCATCCCTAATCACTGTCCTATTAGAAGTAGATTTATGATTACCTAATCACCTTCTTGTTTGAACCAGATTCCTAATCTCACAGTCTCTCCAATAACCAACTCATACCAGCCTTTTCTTTGAAATTTATTCCCACACTCATACCCACCTTTTCCTTTGAAAGAGATTCCCAAACTCATATCCTTCTTCTCTTTTGAAATAATTTCCCAGACTCAACATCATGCTCTCCTTTGAAGAAGACTCCCAAACTCATCATCTTGCTTTCCTTGAAGGAGACTCCTAAACTTATCATCATGCTCTCCTTTGAAGAAGACTCCCAAACTCATCATCATGCTCTCCTTGAAGAAGACTCCCAAACTCATCATCATGCTCTCCTTGAAGGAGACTCCTAAACTTATCATCATGCTCTCCTTTGAAGAAGACTCCCAAACTCTTCATCATGCTCTCCTTTGAAGGAGACTCCCAAACTCATCATCATGCTCTCCTTTGAAGGAGACTCCCACACTCATCATCATGCTCTCTTTGAAGGAGACTCCCAAACTCATCATCATGCTCTCCTTTCAAGAAGACTCCCAAACTCATCATCATGCTCTCCTTTCAAGAAGACTCCCACACTCATCATCATGCTCTCCTTTGAAGGAGACTCCCACACTCATCATCATGCTCTCCTTTACAGGAGACTCCCAAACTCATCATCATGCTCTCCTTTACAGGAAACTCCCAAACTCATCATCATGCTCTCGTTTCAAGAAGACTCCCAAACTCATCATCATGCTCTCCTTTCAAGAAGACTCCCAAACTCATCATCATGCTCTCCTTTCAAGAAGACTCCCAAACTCATCATCATGCTCTCCTTTACAGGAGACTCCCAAACTCATCATCATGCTCTCCTTTCAAGAAGACTCCCAAACTCATCATCATGCTCTCCTTTCAAGAAGACTCCCAAACTCATCATCATGCTCTCCTTTACAGGAGACTCCCAAACTCATCATCATGCTCTCGTTTCAAGAAGACTCCCAAACTCATCATCATGCTCTCCTTTCAAGAAGACTCCCAAACTCATCATCATGCTCTCCTTTCAAGAAGACTCCCAAACTCATCATCATGCTCTCCTTTCAAGAAGACTCCCAAACTCATCATCATGCTCTCCTTTACAGGAGACTCCCAAACTCATCATCATGCTCTCCTTTCAAGAAGACTCCCAAACTCATCATCATGCTCTCCTTTCAAGAAGACTCCCAAACTCATCATCATGCTCTCCTTTACAGGAGACTCCCAAACTCATCATCATGCTCTCCTTTCAAGAAGACTCCCAAACTCATCATCATGCTCTCCTTTCAAGAAGACTCCCAAACTCATCATCATGCTCTCCTTTACAGGAGACTCCCAAACTCATCATCATGCTCTCGTTTCAAGAAGACTCCCAAACTCATCATCATGCTCTCCTTTCAAGAAGACTCCCAAACTCATCATCATGCTCTCCTTTCAAGAAGACTCCCAAACTCATCATCATGCTCTCCTTTCAAGAAGACTCCCAAACTCATCATCATGCTCTCCTTTACAGGAGACTCCCAAACTCATCATCATGCTCTCCTTTCAAGAAGACTCCCAAACTCATCATCATGCTCTCCTTTCAAGAAGACTCCCAAACTCATCATCATGCTCTATTTTAAATCTAGACTACCAAACTCATCATCATGCTCTCCTTTACAGGAGACTCCCAAACTCATCATTATTCTCTCCTTTACAGGAGACTCCCAGTCTCACAACCATTCCCTCCTTTGAAGTAGATTTCTGATATACTAAATTCCAAACCTCACACCATGCTCTTCTTTCAAGAAGATTCCAAATCTCAAACCTATCCCCTCCTTTGTAGATTTTTGATCCTCTGTAACCACCTCACCTTTGAAGACTCTCAATTACTTAACCACCTTCTACAGTGACAATAATTCTGTGTTACGTTAACAAAATGTGTTTTATGATATCTATATCATCACCAAACATTTGGGAGTATAAACATGACATGTCTTCAATGATCAAATATTGGTTTGTTTTGGTGAAGATAAGATTAAAAACAGAAATTGTGGAGTAGAAACCCACTAGCTAATCATATTTGAAAATTTGACTTTGAATAACCTTGACAGCTTTTTCACAAAATACACTATAGTCCAAAAATGCATGTAATAACAAATGTATCTTTTTCATTTTAATAAAACCTGTAAAAAAATCTGGTAAATATAGAAACATTTTTGCTCTATAGCAATGTTAGATCAACATATTTTTTCTCGGCAGCCATGTTAGATTGACAAAATCAGAGACATGTGTTGAGGTACAGCAAACGGATCAAAATGACACCAACACCACAGTGAAAACAAGGTGCCTTGACATCCGTGATAAATAGTGAATTATGTGTGGTTTATCATGTAATCCTGACGCTGCCTTACATGTGTGGGCGTATGAGAAGACGCAGTGAGCCGGGGAGGGTTGGTGACGTATGTTGTGCTGCTACAGATAACATCTCTACCACAGTATTGATCCCTGTCGATGATGGTACGATTGACGTTAGGAGGAAATGACCAATAAAATAAGCCTCACTTACAGTACAAGGACAGAGACCAAGTTAGGGTAAACACCCTACTACTGATATCTGTTCTTTTCTACAGTGCAACAATGTTTTTCCCCTACTTGTCATTGATATTCATCTGAACAGACCGTCAGCTGATATTGCTAGGTATCAGACAAACCTGACAAGTTATAGTGGTCAACTGAATAACACAATGTACCAAAACAACACTCCTACATATAATAAATGTACTAATTAGAACATGTTTTGGCCATGTTGATGAAATCAATACATAATTGGTTTAGGTTGTGTATTATGTGTTTTACGTATACCTGTAAAATAGCATTAACAAAGCCCAAAAAAGATTCTGAAAAACCAGTCCAGCCAATCTGATATATTTATCATGGTCAGTAATATATAATTTAATCAACCAATCCAATCTGATATATTTATCATGGTCAGTAATATACAACTATTTAATCAACCAATCCGATCTGATATATTTATCATGGTCAGTAATATACAATTTAATCAACCAATCCGATCTGATATATTTATCATGGTCAGTAATATATAATTTAATCAACCAATCCAATCTGATATATTTATCATGGTCAGTAATATACAACTATTTAATCAACCAATCCGATCTGATATATTTATCATGGTCAGTAATATATAATTTAATCAACCAATCCAATCTGATATATTTATCATGGTCAGTAATATATAATTTAATCAACCAATCCAATCTGATATATTTATCATGGTCAGTAATATATAATTTAATCAACCAATCCAATCTGATATATTTATCATGGTCAGTAATATATAATTTAATCAACCAATCCAATCTGATATATTTATCATGGTCAGTAATCAAGGCCAAATTCTTCTGTCTCTTCACCCAGTATACAGGCCAGCCTGTAGACAGAGTGTGGCAGTACAATTTGTCCCTGATATAAATCAGGAACACTCTAAATTTCCACAGACCAGCCTGTATACTGGGTTTAGTGACAATAAAATTTGTCCCTGATGAATTAGGTAGACAATTAGAATATTCAGTATTGTATATTTACTGGATTTAGCGACAGTACAATTTGTCCTTTATTTAGTCCTGTTGTATGCCAGGTTTAGCGACAGTAAACCTTTAGGAAAGAGTTCTTTTTGAACCCCCCACCCAAAATGACTACCAGTAGGCTATAATAAGTATCTAAAAGGGTTTATTTTAAGGGGTACCAAGAAAAATTGGGGCATGGTCTTTTTGGGGTTAAAATCAGTATTTTAAAAAAAATGAAAAAAAAAAAAAAATATATAAAAAGAATACACTTGTATCAGGTATAATAACCCATTGGTAGCCACTTTGGGTGGGGGGTTCAAAAGGAACTCTTACCAAACTTTACCCTGATCTACTTGGTAGATACTCAGTATACATAAAGAGTAAAATGACAGTAGAACTTGTCCATAATTTATGAGGTAGACAGTCAGTATATTTACAGGATAAAGAGACTAAAGAATTTGTCCCTGATAAATCATTGTCCCATGTACGTCCTAATTATATTTACAGGGTAAAGTAATAGTAGAACTTGTCCCCCATTTTGTGAGGTAGACACTTGGTATATTTACAGGGTATAATGATAGTAGAATGTGTCCCCCATTTTGTGAGGTAGACACTTGGTATATTTACAGGGTATAATGATAGTAGAATTTGTCCCCCATTTTGTGAGGTAGACACTTGGTATATTTACTGGGTATAATGATAGTAGAATGTGTCCACCATTTTGTGAGGTAGACTCTTGGTATATTTATAATGTATAATTATAGTAGAATGTGTCCACCATTTTGTGAGGTAGACACTTGGTATATTTATAGGGTATAGTGATAGTAGAATTCGTCCCCCATTTTGTGAGGTAGACACTTGGTATATTTACTGGGTATAATTACAGTAGAATTTGTCCCTAATTAATGAGGTTAGATATTCAGTGTATTTACTATGTAAACTGACAGTAGAATTTATCCATTATTAATTAGCTAGATACTCTGCAGATCATTTTTTATTATGAATACCCATCAGCTATTGATGATGCCATACAATACATATCATCTGTTGTCTTGATATGTTTTCAAGACTCACACACGAAATTCATTTAATTGGAGATCAACGTTCTTTTATCTGAAGATATATGTTACAGAGAAGAGTGCACTTAGACAAACCAAATGTGACGACAACAAGTATGTGGGCGTTGTTATTGATTGTGAATTGTGTATGAAGACAGGAACTTGTTCAGAATTCGCTTTTCCATCAGAATTAAAAAAGATTTGTTATTCCAATCGAAACACTTTCCTTTGCTAGGGATGTGCTATGAATGCATTGTGTTGAAGACAGCCTTATCAAGCCCTGTCAGAGACACATGGAGCAGAATGTATTTGACACCCAGCACTAGGAGATGAAATATCTCCTGCAGTATCAATCTAAGAAGCAATCATTTTGATATACCTCTGCTATATTTTAGACAATATGGATATATGAAGCCATTATTAGAAAATGCATGAAGATATATGTATACAGAGTTTAACTTTTTCAATGGGCAGGTAGCTAACAGTAAGACAAGAGTATTTTTAACTCAAAATTTTGAATACCTACATGTGTATATATACTGAATTTTCCAGATTATAAGCTGCAGTGTTTTTCTTGGCAGTGGAGTTTGCAGTTTATAAACTGGTGTGGCTTATATGTGGACGAAAAAAAAGACAAAATGAAAAAAAAACCCAATAATAACCAAGCATATCATCCATTCCTGAGCATTATGTATTTCGAAATGGTGATTTTATTGAGGTGTATCGCATGCACAATTGACCTGTGAGACATCGCACCCTTATTGTTTTTATTGCTGTAAAATGTTATACTTCGAGAAAGAATGAAAAATATAGATTTAAACCAAGGATACCAGTACACCAGTAAGATATGACGGAACCAAGTTTTTTAAGAGTACTTGTTCATCATGTGTTTGTGACTGAACCAAATCGTCTAGAACCGTCATTTGCAACCATATACAGGATGATTTTAAGATTGAATTGAAAATAAGATTAATCATACCTTTTAATATGAATCACAATAATATCTTCTGAACTTTCGTGGTTGCACCAGAAGCCATAGCAGAAGTTTACAATAGCCTTTTGCATCCTGGGATCGATAGGTCATCAGGTCAGATTCTAGGTCAACCATCATGCTTATTTATGATAAAAATGGTTTTGTAGCACTAATAAAAATAATATGGGACTATAAGAATTTCTTCAGCATGCAACGGCTTTCGCTAATATTTAACAGTACAGACACCTATGGAGATATTGTTAGGTAAACCGTATGTAACGTCAGGCCCTTTATCTGTGCTCCGAAGTCAAACAAGTTCTATAACTGCTATTTCATGTTTTTCAAACATATTATCTGTGTATAATTCATTTGAAAACTAATATCAAATGTTTCACTGTCGATCTTGATAAATTGCCTTCCGTTGTCTATTATATCAACAAACTGGTCAACATAATGGTTATCACATCATCAGAAAGCGCTGCTTTTCTTCCAATATGTGAATCAAATTGAAAAACTTGCTAATAATCAGCCATGTAGCTTATACTTAAATGCAGTTTATGGCCTGGAAAATTTCACCTTGCATAATAACAATCATATCAAACGATACAAAGATGCATCAGTAAATGTAGTTAGTTAGTAAGTATATAACCTGCTGGTTTATTTTCTGGGTTCATCGCCCTAAGAACCACCATATTGAGTCATTTTGAGACAGGTTTTCCTTTTAGGAGCTTGTGGCTGCTTCACTGAACAACAATCAGGATGCCCATCACATGTCATTCAGAGTAATTAGGGTAAAGTGTCTTGCCGAAAGACACATTGAACTCACAACAGTACAGACTTCCTGAGAAACTCAAACTCACACAAGTAGGTAGCATTGAACCACACACTTCGGATCTCCACAAGAGGTTACTTAGTCTGATGTTCTACAGACTGAGCAGCCACCAGAAATTGAAGTTGCCTATGGATATGGAATGTGTGGCTCACAGATTCAATTCAGCTATACGATGAT